>NW_017277287.1:34971-50897 GCF_001594065.2 Cyphomyrmex costatus | reverse complement strand
AGTCGAGCCGCGTGTCACCGCTCAGCATTAGGCTGTCGGTTTGCGGGAAGTTCCGAGAGTCGGACATTTCTGAGTACCGTCGACGACGACCTTGATATCGTCTCTTCTGTAATAAAGTAAACTTGTCGTCGACGCGCGACCGCGGAATTCTGTAGATTATGGCAACTCATGTATCGACGCGTATTGAATAAAGTGGAAACTCTTTGTTATTTTTCATATTAAGTTCTGTCTGATTATTTCTGTCTGTCTCTACCTCGTTCTCCGACATTGTTCCCCGCTTATCGCGAACCACCCCCTCTGCCAATTTCGTTGGCTGAGCTAGCTGAGCCTGTCCGTCGCGAATTCCGTTGCTCTGTAATTTCTTTGTCCGAGCGTAACATCTTAATATTTAGTGCGAAGAGTGGCACGCTCTCTCGTGCCTGGCGCCCAACGAAAACTAGTACGGCTCGAATATCGTAGCATATAAAATTTAAGGAAGAACCGCACTTTTGCTAATTACATGATTGTGTCCATCTTTTGAGCTATCGCATAAAAGAAGCAGCGGATGAAGTGACGAAGTTGTGCCGTTCCTCAAAAGTACGGTCACAATATATATATATATATACATGTATATATATATATGTTTTTACACACACACTTTATAATTTTTTTTTTAAACAAGTACTAATTGCCTACTTTTCGTAATAAGGAATAAATATGACAAAAGTTCAAATTATTTATTAAACAATTTCGTCTGTCAAATATTGTTTTGTATAATTATTTTTTGTTATTGCCATATAATATAGCGCTGTTTGGTTATTCTATCTTTATCATCCATTAGAAGTGAAACAAAGATAGTATAACAGCGATAATAGTGTGTTCCCCGAATACGGGCTATATGTGCCAGCATTGCCAGCCATCCAATCGGTGGGGAGGGGGGGGGCTCCTGGGCACGATCGTCGATTGGCACGAGCCATGAAGCACAATACGCAGGCCGCTGCTGGCGTTCGGGCTCTTCGGGACCCGCCGCTCGGGCCTGGTCGGGCCGGGCGCCGGCGCTTTGCAGTGTAGCTGTGTAATATGGCGGTCAATTTCTACGGTGATGCACGGTGGTGAATAGTGGTGCAGCAGCACGGTTTACTTAGACGTGATCTGGCCGTATCAACCTCTTATTTCATTGCTTGGAGGCGGGAGCCATTATTAAGGAAGAAGTGGTGCAGCAGTCTTCGAGAAATGGCAAATAAAAACAAGATGACTATAGTCACGAGGGCTACAAGAAAATGTAAGTATATATACTTTACATAAGTAACGTATGCGCTTATACGGAATGTACGAACGAGCTGGATCGAGATACCAACGAGAAGAAATTGCTTTTGAAATTGAAAGAGGCGTTGATATATAAATAAATTCCAATTTGCATAATAATACAAAATCGACTGTTATCGCTCGTCTCATATAGCGCTTTGAGATTCCTACTCGAGTGCTTCCCGAGGTCATCCTTGTTTGTAAACGCTAAGGATAGAATGATATTAGATGAGAACCTTGAACATATAGCCATGATATTTTCTCGCCGGTGTACCGATTTCGTATCTGGCTCGTAGACGAGGACTCGACATACGTTTTTCCAAACTGGACGGAATACATATTCCGTTACCATTCCTGGCAAAATTTTTATAATGTATATTGTAATTATTTTGTCATATAGATTTTAGTTTTTTAAATTTATGATTTCTAGCTATTTTTTAATTTGACTGAAGTTATTTGACTTATCTAAATATTGACTTATTTAATCCTTCATAGAATAGTAAAACTAAATAACAGTAATTAACAATTTTTTTTGTAAATAACAATACGTTCTGTTTAAAACCAAAGGAATAGACACGGAATAAATATTACGTGCCATTCCTGCGCAGTCAAGTCATCATTTACGAAAAAGTAAATGCCGCATACCCAGTGTTACGCGTGTTTGTACTTATTGTTGGGCCATGCCGCACTTTTTTTTGGTAAATAGCATTGGTTGCTTAGGAATGGCACATAATATTTATTCCGTGCCTATTTCATAATGGTTCTAAACAGAATGTATTGTTATTTATAAAGAAAATTGCTAATCACTATTATTACTTTTACTATTCTATGAAGGATTGAATAAGTCAATATTTTTAAGTAAAAGTATTATAAAATAGTGTAAAAGTTACATAAATGAAAACAAATTGTAAAATAACTTCAGTAAAATTAAAACATATTTTCAGATAAACACATTATTAATGTTAGAATATCATAAATTTAAAAAACTAAATTCTATATAACAAAACAATTACAACATACATTATAAAGTAATTTTATAATTTTAATTTGAAATAACAGATATATATACATATATATGTTATTTCAAATATATATGCAGTGTATATGTATATATATAACATATATAATGCTTCTTATCTGGTAGTTATTTCTATATAAAGATAATATTGAGATAATTACTATATAAATAAATGGTGATTACGAATTATAACAGAGAGATACCAGGCCACCAATCGCGTCAGAAAGTTGTCTTATTGGAAATATTCAAAATGTGAGACTTCACTTTACATTATACACAATTCATTTTTTGATATTTTTTTGATAGGCGGCATCGCCACGAATAATTTGAGCTAAAAAAAATTAAAATCAGTCAAGTCGTTCTGAACATATGAGCGGTCGAAAAGTGATGATTTTCATGAAAAATAAAGTAACGTCTCTTTCTTCTTCTTCTTCTCTATCCCCATTCAAGGCCGTATTATAACTTTGTTATAATTATGTATAATTATATATAAATTATATAATTATATAATACAAATAAATTCCTAATAATCCAGGGCAAGTGAGAGTTCAACGTGGTTGTTCGTACGTAGATAAAGTGAAACGGAGTTATAAAATCCTTTATTCACACATATTATTCATTCCTTTTTGGACGTTTTGACTAACAGACTTGATGTAATTTCTGCATAAAATAAATTAATGAAAATGTTATTACATAATTTAATCTATATGAATAATTAATTGCAGAAATTACATCAAGTCTGAATTTGTGACCTACTTACACAATAATATACAAGGATGAGTTTATTAAATTGATATGCTGAAGATGACTCAAATTGCAGTCGAAACGTCCAAAATTTGATGAAGGAATGAATAATATGTATGAATAAAGGATTTTATAACAACTCCGTTTCACTTTATCTATGTACCAACAACCACGTTGAACTCTCACTTGCCTGGATTATTAGGAATTTATTTGTATTTTGAATCAAGAGAGTCCGAAAGAAGATTTCATTTTTATTATATAATTTTATGTAACAATTTTTTTCCATGAAGTTATAAACTTTAAAGTAAAGAAAAAAATCAATTGACACAACTTAAATTTTTCCTATACTTTAGATTATGTTTCTTTCGTAAAATTTATCATAATAATTATATGAAATATAATACATGTATTTTTTGATATTTTAGCAAAAAGTGAATCCCCTCGTTGTACCCGTGAAAAGGAAAATTTAGCACCAATGTCATCATTAGTATCGCAAAAATCGCAACCGTTACAAGGTCAATCATTGACAGCAGCGACATCCACGGCATCCACGGTAGTGAGATCGACATCTGAGACACCGAAGACGACAGCCACGGTAGTGAGATCGACATCTAAGACACCGAAGACGACAGCCACGGTAGTGAGATCGACATCTGAGACACCGAAGACGACAGCCACGGTAGTGAGATCGACATCTGAGACACCGAAGACGACAGCCACGGTATCTACAGCACCGATGACAATAACGGCACAAGAAAACAACATGGCTGCTTCAAAATATGTTGCAATGCCAAATGCGTCGCAAGAAAATGTGACTGCGTATAGATATCCACAATGTACAGCCGCGCAGGCTTCTACATATAATTCAGATATTCAGGGTCCAGAAAATAATGCAGAATTTGGTAAGTTAATATTTTTTCTAATAAAGTAGCTTACAAAATTAAATTAGTTACATAAATGAAAAACTAAGTTAAAATTTATACTAAATTTAAATTAATTTGAAAAGTATTATCTATGTTACATTCATCACATATACACACACACATACACGCACACCCGCACGCGCGCGCACACACAAACACACACACACACACACGCACACACACACACAAATATATCAATTTTTTAAAATTAAATATTTTAAAATTATTACAATGTAATATTCTTTTAAAAGAACTATAATGTACACAAATAAAAATGTATTGCAAAGAAATATTGTTCTTTTTATGTAGGATTCTTTTTATGCATTTTTCTTTTATAATTTGTTTACATACATACATTTTTATGGTAGAGAAAATAAGTTATAGTTTATATACGTTGTGTAAATTAAATAAGTCATTTTAAATTAACGAAGTAAAAGTTAACTCTTGAACCTTACTTTTTTAGTTATTACCTCATTTTTGATAAAATTCTTGATAAAATATTACAGAATATATCTATGCACCTATTATGCATTCGTCGGCCACGCCACAATCTACACAGCCTACTCCTGGATTTGGTCATGAACATATAACAGGATACCGTGTACCTGAAAATTCTAATGTACCACTAAAAATAAGTAAAAGAAAAGAAAAATATAAAACACATAAATATTTTGCACGCGCGCGCAGAGAGATGTTTGTAATACTTTTGAAGCTTTTACGGGTATTATCTTCAATTATATCAGAAGGTTTGCAAGTTTTTTTTTTACAAATTTTACAATAAATTAAAAAATTTTTACGTCTGCAAAATTGATGTCCCATATTGTATACATGTACTCAGCAATTAAAGAATTACAATACTATTTTTCCGATGGATTTCAAAATGCTCATCGAGCAATTGGTTCTTATTTATGAATCTATAAAGAACCAATCGCAATAGAAGTTTATAACCTCTGGTATTCACATTTGAACATTATAAACATCTTCAATTATACTAGAAGGTTTATCGCCGTATCTATTCATTTATGTCAATGTTTTGTAAATCTTGCCGTTCTCTTTGTCACCGATACTGATACAGTATCAGTGCACCCCTCGCCCCAATGAAGTGTACGACAAGATTCACGAAACATTGGCATTACAAATGAATAAAGACACGGCGATAATCCGCAAATCTTCTAGTATAATTGAAGATGTTTATAATGTTCAAATACCAGGAGTTATAAACTTCTATTGCGAATGGTTCTTTATGGATTCATAAATAAGAACCAATTACTTGATGAACATTTTGAAATCCCGTCTTTGTAGCCCGTCTGATATATGAGGTATCCCAAAACAACCTCCCGTCCTCTAACAACAGATTCTTTGCAGCATTGTACAACGAAAATTGTATAATAGTATGTTAATGCTATAATATTTTTTAAATAAATAGTAATTAAAATTTGCTAATAATGGAGCTGATATTTAGTATGCTAAGACATGACGATATGAGTAGAAGGTCTCTACGAGGGCTTTCTCAGTAACTTCAAGATAATATTACATGTTGCAAAATAAATACATAACTAACATTATTACAAAAATATTTATTGTACAAACAAACATGATAATGAATTTATTTTGTAACATGTCTTTTCAATATGTAATATACTTCAACATTATGTGTACGTAATGTACATAGAATTAGTATAGAAGTAATAATAATTTATAAAAATATAACATTGCATAAATATTATAATCTTGAAGTTGCTGAAAGAGGATCCTCGTAAGGACTCTCTATCACTTATCATATCGTCATGCCTTAGTGCGCTAAATATCAGCTTCGTGATTAGCAAACTTTAATCGCTGTTTATTTAAAAACTATTATAGCACCGATATATTCGCATTTCGAATTTTTGTCGTAGAATGCTCCAAAGAATCCATTCTTGAGGAAGGGTAGTGGTTTTGGGACATCCTGTATACACATACGATAGCAATAATTTTTATATTTTCAGCAATTTAAAGCAGCTGTACGACGTGCCTATCAAAGAGGCCTGAAAAAAGACACAGCTTCAGAAAAAAAAACAGCGGAAAGAATTGCTCTGCAGGCTACGTCGGTTATAGGAAATACTTCGCCGGCCTTATTACAATATGCAGCAGCGCCACCTCCTATAGAGAATATTCAGGCTCGAGAGTGCATTTATGTACAAAATCCTCCACTAGTGGCGCTACAATATTCCACGCCTGCCATAGGATATGCGTCTGCTGTAGGACGTAGGCCTCTATCTGCTACGTCACAATTTGCAGCCGCACCTGCTATAGGATATATGTCTGCTGCAGGATGTACACCTCTGCCTGCCACGCCACAATATGCAACCGTGCCTGCTATAGGATATACGCCTCCGCCTGCCACGCCACAATATGCAGCCGTACCTGCTATAGGATATACGCCTCCGCCTGTCACACCACAATATACGGCCGCGCCACTTGTTCCACAGTATATTCCTAACCACACTTCGATTCAAGACTATCCTCCTCCACCAGCCACACCACAGTACGCAGTACGCCTGCTCTAAAGTCTATTCTACAATGACCGTAAGCCGTATAAATTGAGCAATCGTAATCGATTATTCTCCTCATATTCGATTACGATTGGAAAATTTTTATGGTTTACGATCATTGCAGAATAGGGTTAATACAGAACCCATGGAGCGGTTCGTGCGTAAGCGGATCAGCGGATCGCCAATCACAGAATCGTTCTGTTAGATTTGTTTACAAATTTTGCAAGCAAATCTAACAGAACATTCTGTGATTGGCGATCAGCTGATCCGCTTACGCACGAACCGCTCCATGGGACATTACCCTATGGTTACCGACGTAAGAATTAGCCAATCACAGTTGAGAATTCTTTTGAACTCTGGCTGATTCTTACGGTACGTCTTATGATTACTGCTACGGAAGAGAGTCCTTACAAGGATCTTCTTTCAGCAACTTGAAGATTATAATACGCAATGTTATTTTTAGAAATTTTTATTACTTTTATACTAATTCTATGTACTGTTACTGTGTGTGAGCGTCGCCTCCTTTAGGATATTACAATCAGTATTCGTAATAAATATAATGGGTGCAAACACAGTATGAATAATACTATTGGTAAGGTAAAATAAAAATAGTATTTTTCTTAAACGTAACTTGTTACTACTACATTACTCGTTATAAATGATTGGCTTCTTATATCTGATATACATATAATATGTAATGTATCTCATTACTAAATTGTTATTATATCAATGGGTGCAACTCAGTACTACAACCGCTTAGTGAGCTCTTACGTCTGACTAGCATATTCAGTTTCTAAAAATATAGGCCAAATAACAATAAATATAAGCCAAATAGATACAAGAGCTCAGTGAGCGATCGTAGTACTGAATGCAACCATTGAGTATAATTACGATTTAATAATGACACATTACATATTATATGTCAGATATAAGGAGCCACTGTAACGTCAAAATAACAAGTAACGTAATGGTAACGAGTTATTTGTAAAAAAAATTGCCAATAGTATCACTTACACTGTATTTGTAACAACAGGACTTCTTTGTGTTTATAGTAACAGGATTTTTTTTTGTCTATGTATTACAATGTAATAAAAATGCGTTCATAATCCAAGGTAAAACGAGTATTCTTTAAAATTACCTCTTCAACATTTACACAAAAAATTATTAACATTCCTCTTATTTTGCAATATAATTGATGCTAAGTCAACATAGACATCGTTCTATCTTTCTTGACATTTACAGAGTGATACAGATAGAACGATGCCTATGTTATCAAATAGAAAGCACCCAACAGGCCTATCCTTTTTCTCAGCACTGTGCCTACAGTGCAATAAGTTGAAGCAATACGTTTGTTTCATTTCAAATTATTGCACTATGTACATCAGTTCAAAGCTAAGAAAATCGGAGAAAAAAATGAAAAATATTCACTTATTTCAGCTCTTATAACAGCTGTCACCTAAAATTATAATTTACTTATTGTAGAAATTCTGTAGGTCGTACATACAAAATGATACCCTCGCGCCAAGCGTATGACGTGCACAAACAATCCTGAGCCTGTGAAATTGTCATCTAAGGTCTAACAAAAAAGATAATCCAAAATATCTGTTCATGTGTAATCGTTTCGCTAGCAGAAACAGAACTTATGTCTCTCTCTCTTTCGTCTGTTACTTTTCTCTCTCAAGTTCCTACGCCATCTACCGCAATACCTGTGACATACTTGGTACACAATTCTCGTGCTGTTTACCATTGTTTATCTGTGCCAGCGAAACGATTATACGTGAAACAAACATTTTGGATTTTCTCTTTTGTTAGACCTTAGATGACAATTTCACAAGCTCAGGATTGTTTGTGCACGTCATATGCTTGGCGCGAAGGTATCATTTGGTATGTACGACCTACAGAATTTCTACAATAAGTAAATTATAACCTCAAGTGACAGCTGTGAGAGCTGAAATAAGTGAATTTTTTATTTTTTTCTCCAATTTTGTAATCAAATTTAGCGTTACCCATTCATTTTGATGTGTACTTTCATCGTGTGAAAAATTTTCATGATCTATAAAGCCAATTCGGAGAAAATGGTTAACTGTAATTGTCGGTAATTTCCGTTGCTTTAGGATCCCCTTAAGGGGATGTTATTTTCGAATTATTAGAGTTGTGTTTTAAGACTGATTGTAGTTCGGCGTGCGCAATTTGGTGGGGGACTTAAAGTGGGTAAGCTGGGGGGAGAGTGATTATATATATTACATAAATATTGCGAAGAGTATTACTACGTTGACTCGCTATCAGATGTTTCTTGATATTCGCGAAATTCTCGAAATTGTTGAAATATACATATATTGCTTTATGTAGAGTCTTGATTTAATAATTTACACCGGCGTCTAAGGTAGGCTTCCACTACGTTACCTTACTGATGAGTCTAGTAGTGGAGACTGGGACGAAACGCCGACTTGTGATATTCTTCGCAATATACCAAAAAAATTAATGTAAAAAAAAAAAATTAATTAATTTTAAAAAATTCGGTTGCGATTGTTGAGGACTCTGTGAAGTCGAAACTTTTCCGTATATACCGATGTAATTATTAATAATAAATTTATATGCAGGGTGGGCCATTTTAATCTCCCCACCTGAATTTCTCGTAATCTAAGCCATATAGAGAAAAATGGTCCAGACAAAAGTAGAAGAGGACAGAGGGGGTCACCTAATGATACCAAGGACCTTGACCTTGAACTCGATTTTCAAGGTTATTTCAAGGTCAAAGTGATTTTTTTAAATGGGAACATCTATTTTTGACCCCGGATTTGAAAAGAGCGGGAAATTTTACGTTCAAAATGATATGTATATCAAGGTCATGGCAAGGTCGAATGAAGGTCAAGTTTGCGAATTTTGATTTTCCAATTGAATATACCGGAACCAGACAAATGTTAAAGGGGGCCGAGGGCGTCACCTATCTGTACTTTGACCTTGACCTTGAACTCGATTTTCAAGGTTATTTCAAGGTCATAGTGATTTTTCGAAATGGGAATCACTATTTTCGAGGATTTTTTTAACTGTATTAACCTTACTTTTAGCGCTACCCAGAAACAACGACGTGGACGTAGTAAGTACTGTTTCCTTTGGGGTGCTGGATTAAAGTGAGTCCCCTCGCCTTTCACTATTCGGGGTGCTGGATTAAAGTGAGTCCCCTCGCCTCTCACTATTCGGGGTGCTAGATTAATGTGAGTCCCCTCGCCTCTACTATTCGGGATGCTGTATTAAAGTGAGTCCCCTAGCCTTTCACTATTTTAAAAATTATTAACTTAACTTTGAGCATGCGCTGCAATTCCAAGGCAAATTCTCCTTAACACCGTACGCCATTTCAAAAGACGTTTGATTTTATGTTTTCAAGCAAATGGAGGCAACTTCGAACATTTATATCAAAGTTAAGTTAATAATTTTTAAAATAGTTAGAGGCGAGGGGATTCACTTTAATCCAGCACCCCAAAGGAAACAGTACTTACTACGTCCACGTCATTGTTTCTGGGTAGCGTTAAAAGTAAGGTTAATACAGTTAAAGAAACCCTCGAAAATAGTGATTCTCATTTCGAAATATCACTATGACCTTGAAATAACCTTGAAAATCGAATTCAAGGTCAAGATCAGAGTACAGATAGATGACCCCCTCGGCCCCCTTTAACATTTGTCTGGTTCTGGTATATTCAATTGGGAAATCAAAATTCGCAAACTTGACCTTCATTCAACCTTGCCATGACCTTGATAAACATATCATTTTGAAAGTAAAATTTCCCGCTCTTTTCAAATCCGGGGTCAAAAATAGGTGTTCCCATTTACAAAAATCACTTTGCCCTTGAAATAAACTTGAAAATCGAGTTCAAGGTCAAGGTCCTTGGTACCATTAGGTCACCCCTTCTGTCCCCTTCTACTTTTGTCTGGACCATTTTTCTCTATATGGCTTAGATTACGAGAAATTCAGATGGGGAGATTAAAATGGACCACCTTGTATGTATAATAAGTAAAGCATTACAATTTGCAGATTACAATTTTCTAGAAAATAACTGCGATATGTTATGCTTAGTGCACAAAATATAAAAGTCGTTTAATGTATAACGATGCATCCCCCATCGTTCCGGCACACGCCACTCAGCCGAACGCCGCTGCATTACTATGCAATGCAGTGATGAGGGCGCATAACGCCCGATAAAACCGAAAACATAATTCACAGGTACGAGCGGCAGTAACAGCCGCGTAACGCCGAGCACTGCCGAGCGAGGCCGAAAGAGATCGACCGCCGCGGACTCCCATTTCTTGGGACTTAGTCCCGCTCACTGCGAAGCGCAGACAGCGAGAAAACACGAGCAAAACCGAAGGTCCACGAACGCGGCATTTTGGTGATATAAAAATGCCGCGTTACGCATAAACGGGTGATTCCTGTTCCGACCAGATCCTAGCAACGAATCCGATTTCCTAGAGCCGTAACGATACCAGGAAAAACGGGCCGGAGAGTGCTCCAGCTCCGCCGAGAGTTCTCGGCAGGTACCGACAAGGCGTCCTATAGCACCGAACGGCAAGAACCGAGGGGCAGAGTGTGCTCTGCCTCTGCCGAGCGTTCTCGGCAGCCGTTTCGGTGCAACGCGCAACGACCAACGTCCGGGGGCGGAGAGTACACTGCCTCCGTCGAGCGTTCTCGACCGTTGGCCCGCGCCGACCGCTCCTTGCACTTCGCACTGCGATGGACCAGCATTCGTCCGGGGATGGAGGGTTCTCCAGTCTCCACCTCTGCCGAGAGTCCTCGGCCGCTGGTCATCGCCCGTCTGAATACAAATTCGCGAACACGCAATAGAGAACGAAAGCCGCGCGTTACGAATAATAGACTGCCGCATCGACAGTTCTAAAATTAGATCGTTCACAGCTGATCAGCCGCGCTAGCCGACACCGCGAGAAAAAGAGCACAGCGAGTCCGCTTTTTTTAGCCCGTCATAACACCGCCGCGAGCAACACACATCACAGTCGCTCTCACTCGCTCACTCGCGTTCTCATGAGCAACTCACGCACTCACACGAATACTCTCTGCGTTGTAATACATGCACACCGCGCCGCTTGCGCTCCGCATATACACCGACACACACACTCGCCCATATACACTGCGTCACTCAGTTCGCATACCGCTGCGACCGTCTCGGCGTAAAGCAATTTCTTTTGCTTCTCTTCCGATAGTACATAAGCCATTTCGGCGAAACAAATAAAGCTGATTGTTTTTTTTATCATACACCTGTCTGATACTTTACTTGCCTTGCATTCTCCCCCTGATCGAACCTCTTTCGAATCCTTGGCCGAATATTCCGACGAGCTAACGCCGCGCAATTCGAGAGTTAGGTCGTTACAAATGAGATTTATTATCAAAAGTCTGATGAGTTTCTCGCGGTTCACTTAGAAATAATATTGAAGCTTGTACAGAGTAGTTATTAATAATTATTATTAATACGACATTTGAAAAGTACGAAAAGTATTACATTTAATAATTTAAGATTAGATTATAATATAAAATAAGGATCCACTGTATTTTCAAGAGCTCCATAACGATAACGATGTGAATACACAAAATATGTTGAAATGTCTGAAAAAATATGTTGAAATAAAAGAAAGATTAAAGGCTTTTAATCTAAACAATTTTCATAACATTCATTTCAATCATTTATTCTACCATCAAAATTCTTTTGAGAGCAGGCCATGTTCTTTTTCCGAGTCATTAACAGATTGGTACTCTGGAATTACAAGCAATTATTTTTCATTGTACGGGCTAGTATAAAAACTTTTATATTTTGTGCACTAAGCATAACATTTTCGCAGTTATTTTCTAGAAAATTGTAATCTGCAAATTGTAATGCTTTACTTATTATATATATATGTATGTATGTTCATTTTGATTATTAAAATTGGATAATATACACTCTTTTTACATGTTAACTTTGAACTGGCACCTTTAATAATATATCAGTTAATTTTCGAGGTAATTTGTTATTGGAGAAATATATGTGTTTGAATTAATTTTGATATAACATTTTCAAAGAAGAATTAATCTACTTGGGTTAGAATAGGAAGATCTTTCAATATTTATTTTTGTAAAGAAGATTTAAACCATTTGGATTGAAATAGGAAGAACTTTCAATAACATTATGAAGACATATATGGTGCTTAGATTTCATTGTATATGAAGATAAAGCTAATACTACATGGGTTTTACTATTTAATTAATTAGAATTTAATAAGAATAGTACCACATGAGTTTTTAAAAATATTATTAGAATTTAACTTGGCGCCGACTATTGATATCACATCTTTTATACAAATGATACATGTCATTAGAATTAAGTACGTGTAAAGTGGATAGTACCTCTTAGGTTTTTCAAGATAGTACAATTTAACTTGGCGCATCAATATTTATTTTTGTAAAGAAGATTTAAACCATTTGGATTGAAATAGGAAGAACTTTCAATAACATTATGAAGACATATATGGTGCTTAGATTTCATTGTATATGAAGATAAAGATAATACTACATGGGTTTTACTATTTAATTAATTAGAATTTAATAAGAATAGTACCACATGAGTTTTTAAAAATATTATTAGAATTTAACTTGGCGCCGACTATTGATATCACATCTTTTATACAAATGATACATGTCATTAGAATTAAGTACGTGTAAAGTGGATAGTACCTCTTAGGTTTTTCAAGATAGTACAATTTAACTTGGCGCAGACTATTGATATCAGATCTTTTATACAAATGATATATGTCATTATATGAGGATAAAGATAGTACTACATGGGTTTTACTATTTAATTTAGTAGAATTTATTTTGGTATAACCAACTCAAAACCGGAAGTTCAAACAAAAATTAGAATATCATTTGTACGCCAAGTTAAATTCTATCTTTATAAACCCAAGAGGTACTATCCTTATGTTTACTTTGAACTCGCACTTTTAATAATATCTGAGTCAATTTTCATGGTAATGTGTACGTATAATGTCACAATTCTCTCTCCCTTCTCTTCTGCAGTAATACCCAACAGTTCCCAACTTTACGTCTGATTTGACTAATACTAACACGAACATGTAATTGAATACCACATTATGTATGCCAAGGTTAATTTTTTAAAAACCTACGTGATGTTATCCTCTTGGTAAATATATAGATTAGGGGAGCCACCCCCGATGATCTTGACCTTGACATATGTTGTCAAGGTCATGACCCTGAGTAACCTCCCGCAGGTTTTAGGTGGCGGTCACTGTCCGTTAAAAAGTTATTAACAAAAAAAGTTTTAAAATTAACGTACCATTTCTCGGAAATTATACATATTAACGTATAATTTCTGCCATAAATGTGTAACGATGCACTCCGCAATGCATCGTTCCGACGATACCAGCCGCCAGGAATATTTCATATTTCGCGATATTAGAATTACCGCCGTCGACAGTAGCTATCGCCGCTCCGACCGAACGCGTCCGAAGATCGCCGAACGATCTGCGCTTCGCGCTATCCGCCGCTCCGACCGAACGCGACCGAACTTCGCCGATCGACAATCCCCTCCGCAGGAATTGCCGACCGCCAAGCGATAACGGAAAAGACCGTAATTAAATGAGCGGGAGCAATAATTAGTATATAACGCGTAATTATTGCTCCGGGAGCTCTCTTCTATCTTAACCGCCGCTCCAGTACGAATCCTGCTCCGATCCTAGCTCCGGTGATCCGACGCGAAAAGGGGGTCAAGTGTTCTTGGTCTCCGTCAAGCGTTCTTGACAGTCGATCACCAAAACTCCTGATCCGCTGGCCGTACGACGCGAAAAGGGGGTAAAGCGTTCTTTGCCTCCGTCGAGCGTTCTCGACAGCCGTACGCCAGTATCCTAGAACTACCGCACCGACGCGAAAAGGGGGTGAAGTGTTCTTCGCCTCCGCCAAGCGTTCTTGGCAGTCGGGCGTTAGTGTATCCGTGCCTTACATTTTGCGAAGCGTCCCTCATTGCATAGAGGGAACGCCCATCGCGTTATCCGCGCCGCGACCGTCATCCGCCGCTGGCGTATACTTCGCGTACTGTATCGCGTACGCGTATCCGTATTGTTATACCGCCGACCGCGCCTCGCGTCCGTCTTGGGATTCGGAGATTCCCTCGCGTTTTCCGCCGTACTCGCGCCGTAATTTACACGTATAGTTTTTCTGTTCGTGCCGTCCGTAATATCTTAGTTTTTCTGTCCGTGCCTCGTTGTCTTTCTGTACACGTCTTGTATACGTTTCGTCTACTTGCCGTCTCGACACGACACACATACACCTGCGTACACCGACACACGACACACACCTGTTTGTCATTCACACACACACACGCACACATACACACACCTTTGTAAATATACACGATACACGCAATAAACGTTTCTGTCTCTGGTCTTGAATTACTGTCTAATTATTAGTTTCTGCATTCTCTCTTCCCGTGCGAACCTTTTTCGCGACTAGCGAAATTTACGACGAGCTGATCCGCGCGGAAATTAGGTTGTTTCATATGTATTATAACAAGTACTATTTTACATCTCCTTCCGTTTAAAGTAACTCTCACCTCCCCCAACTCCCTGCGAAGGGGCACACGACTTCTACGATTGTACTGTTGCTATGATAGTACTGTCGGGGCAGACCTCTGACGACGGTGTGTGTGCGTGTGCGTGTGCGTGTGCGTGTGTGTGTGTGTGTGTGTTTACTCAGGGTCATGACCTTGACAACATATGTCAAGGTCATGATCATCGGGGGTGGCTCCCCTAATCTATATATTTACCTAGTAGAATTTAAAAACCTACTTGGTGTTATCCTTATAATTTTTTTTTTTTTAATGAAAGTTATGAAGAACGTTTAATACTTTAAAGAATTAAATTTAAAAAATTAATTACATAACTGGTACTTAGCCCTTCATTTTTAAATAGTTTTTTGTAGGACCATATTGTGTATATTAATATATTAACAATTTGACTTTAAATTATTTAAAACAGAGTGATATCCAACCATAATCATTAAAACTTCGACTCACTGCATTTCCTCCCCCTTCTTTCTCCCCGACTCGCCCTACTACTCATCATTTTCACTCTCCTTCATATATGTACAATATATTTTTAACTCATTCTTTAAATCATTTTTCATATATATTTTCGATACATCTGTACTTTAACATAGTATATTATCATGAAAGTAACTGATATTAAAATATCTATATAAATATACAATCTGGAGACACGGTAGTGTCTCGGCGCTAAGCCAAGCGCGCGACACTGCCGTGCCTCCTTTACGCGACACGGAGAATTTTCTGGGTTGAGATGGTCAGATCTCAGTAACGGCTGAACCGATCAAGTTCTACATACGCTCAGTCGACAGGAAAAACTTAAATTGTA
>NW_017277287.1:30555-31329 GCF_001594065.2 Cyphomyrmex costatus | reverse complement strand
TAATTTCAAAAGAATTCTTATCTGCTCCACAATCTTAAATCAAATATGAATATGTATGAAAATAGTTTAAATTAAAAGCCTTTAATCTTTTATTAGTCAAATTTCTAATTTTTGTTTGAAATTCCGGTTTTGAGTTGGTTATATAAAAACCTATGTAGTATTATTATGAAACTAATTAGTTCATAAAATTTTTGAAAAAAAATGACTGAAATTATTTAAGTAATTTATATATTTTGCAGGTACACAATTTAAAGGTAATTGATCAAAATGGTGTTCAATTGAGAGGAGGAAATACCGTAAAGATACTAGATGATCAAGGGACAGTTGACACAAAATACAATGTACTTAACAACAGTCAGTATATATTAAAAACGATAATAATGTAAAGATATTAGATCCGAGTACATTGAAAGTTCTTGATGCCAGTGCTACAATCTTGGACTTACATTAGACGAGGCCAGTATACATTATCCAAACTTTATGTCTGATTTAACTCACAACTAACTCGAACATGTACTTAAATACCTCGTTATGTGTATGCCAAGGTTAATTTTTTATATATAAGAATTCTTTTAAAATTAATACTCATCTTTTGTGATTTACTTTTAAAATATAAAAAACTGTTATTTGATAATTATTTTGATAGTTATTTCTCTTACCTAGAACACTATGTTTGATTCAAGGTTTTGGAGTGTAAGTTAACAAGTTTTCACGTATATCTTCATAAGTATACGTTTACAAATTATTATTCTAATTAATAATTAATAGCGTGAA
>NW_017277287.1:21470-30190 GCF_001594065.2 Cyphomyrmex costatus | reverse complement strand
CATCTTTAAAAACCTACGTGATATTATCCTTATTTAATTAATTCTAATGACATGTATCATTTGTATAAAAGATTTGGTATCAATAGTCGGCGCCAAGTTATTCTACCTTATTACTTACTTAATTTTAATGACATTTATCATTTGTATACAAGATTTGATATCAACAGTCGGCGCCAAGTTAAATTCTACCAAATTAAAAAGTAAAACACAAGTGGTACCTTTAATCTTTAAGTGAACCCATATAGTACTATTATTTAAATTCTACTAAATTAAAAAGTAAAACCCATGTGGTTCTATCTTCATCTTCATACAATGAAACCTAAGTACATATATGCCTTTGTAGTCTTATTAAAAGATCTTCCTATTCGAAACCAAGACTTAAATTCTTCTTTAAAAAAATTATATCACAATTAATTTAAAAACAAAATGAAGAAAATTTATTTAAATAGAAAAGTTTTTTATGCGCGTGCCAATAATGTGTACGTACCGACATTTGACCCTTCGAAACCCATTTCGTATCTTATGTATTTCGATGTAAATAATCTGTACGGTTGGGCAATGATGGAACCATTACCATACGGTGAGTTTCATTGGATTGACAACGTCGATGGATTCGACGTCATGTCAGTACCGGTAGACTCCGACGTCGGTTATATTTTAGAGGTCGATCTTACGTATCCGCACGTATTGCATGATTCCCATTACGATCTTCCGTTCTGTCCTACAAAGGAATTACCTCCTGGAGGAAAATATGAAAAACTTCTAGCGACGCTGAACGCTAAAGAGCGTTACGTCATTCACTATCGTAATTTACAGCAATGCATTCGACATGGTTTGGTCGTCACGAAAATTCATCGGATATTACAATTTGCGCAATCGAGATGGCTACGAGGATACATAGAGTTAAATACGCGATTTTGAATGATTTCGAATAACGATTTCGAACGTAATCTGTATAAATTGATGAACAATGCTGTATTTGGAAAAACAATGGAGAACGTGCGCGAGTATAAAGACGTTCGACTTGTAACATTATGGGACGGAAGATACGGTTTAGAAGCTATGATAGCGAAACCTAATTTTTGCAGTAGAAGTATCTTTTCTGAAAATCTAGTAGCCGTTGAGTTGCGTAAACTCGAGGTAACAATGAACAAACCGATATACGTTGGTATGTGTATTTTCGAAATATCCAAGATTCGTTTGTATGATTTTCATTACGAGCACATGGTGCCGTTGTATCGCGATAAATGCACGCTCATGTATACTGACACAGACAGTTTGATATACTTCTTGAAGTGTGTCAACGCGTACGTGGATATCAAGTGTAATATAACGAAATTCGACACGAGCGATTATCCTGAGGATAATGTATATGGTATTCCACGTCTTAATAATAAAATACCAGATTTAATGAAAGATCTCTCCTCTTCTTCATCCCATCTCCTTCATCTCCCATCTATCCATATTCTTCCATATACAACCCTCGTTCTTTTACCGCACTTTTCCATTTCCTCTGCAATCCTCCGCAAATTGAATTGCATCTTTCTCTCTTTCCATGTCCAGTCCTCTTCTATTCTTTCTATCCTCCCTTTCAGTTTACTTTTCTTCATCATTACTTCTTTCTTCGCCTCCTTACTGCTGAACTTAACCACCGCCATTCTCCTGTCCCCTTCTCTTCTTCTCCCCACTTCTCTCACCTCCTCAATTCCCACTTTGAGCCCTAGTATATCCCTCAGCACCCTCTCCGCCTCCTCATATACATTACTTTTCTTCCCTTCCAGTCCTTTTATGATAATGTTCTTCCTTCTTCCCTTTCCATCGTCTCAATTTTCTTCTCAATCTTTCCCATCCTATCTTCCTCCCTTGCCCTTCTCTCCTTGTCCTTTTCTCCCCAGCCATCCGGCTCCCTCCTTTCTTCTGTCTTCTTCGTCACAGCCTCCTGCTCCTCCATCTTCTTCTCCAGTTGATTAATTCTCTTCTCCATATCCTCCTTCTCTTCTTTCCATTTCTTTTCTCTCTCCTCTATCTCCTTCCTCATCCTCCCTACCTCCTGTCTTACCGTGTCCTCTGTCCTTTTCCCTTGTTCTTTTATTTCTTTTAGCTCTGCTTTAAGCTCCCCTATAAGATTAACAAATTCATTTCCTCCTCCTTTCTGCGGAGATCTCTCTATCTTCCTGCTCTTCTCAAATGCCCTTTTCTCCTCGTCCTCTCCCTCCAACTCCTCCTCCATTTTCCTTTTTAACAGCTCTTCGATTGTTCCTATGCTGCCTCTCCTTCCTTTCTCTTGTATCACGAACTTATCCATACTAGAGACCTGTCTATCTTTCTCCTCTCCTGTCTCAGCCAATCACCGTTACTCCTATTGCGCATGCGCGCTATCCTGTATCAGAAGCTTCCTTACTACTCTTTACTCTATCCGTGCCTTCCTCTCTACCAACGTTTGAAGTCACCTCTGACTCTTCGAGTTTCCGTTCTTCTATTCTCTCTATTTCTCGCTTCTACCTTCTAACCTTTCTCTTTCTCTCCCCTTCAGCTCGCCTTTCCGCCAACTCCTCGCTCCACACTCCACTCGACCAATAACGCCTGCCCTCCACTCCTTTCCTGTCACTCTCCTCGCTCACCTCCACTTCTGTCTCGCTCCCTATATATCTTTTAGTTGTCACTGCTCTTCCACTCTACCAACCTTCTAAGCTCTCCAAACCGGAAGTTCAGATTACAAATGATACATGTCATTGATTTAAGTAAATAATAAGGATAATACCACGTAGGTTTTTAAAGATTAGAATTTAACTAGGCGCCGACTATTGATATCAAATCTTTTATACAAATGATACATGTCATTAGAATTAAGTAAATAAGGATAATATCATGTAGGTTTTTAAAGATGGTTCTACTAAACAGTAAATGTGATTAGTCAGTTTCACAGTCGATTAAGTAATTGACGTTGGTGAAACTGGCCCAAATGGTTTTTTGACCAGCAGCACCCACTCTTAGCGCTTTTTTCAACCTTTTTTTTTAAAGAGGTAAGTTTATATATATATACATACAAAAGATACATGTCATTAGAATTAAATAAGTGTATAAGGATGGTACCTCTTAGATTTTTAGAGATAGAATTTTTAAAGACTATTTAATTAAACGATATATTTTATGGGAAAAATCCAAATTATATGACAAGATAGTGAAATAAAAGAAGGGAGGATGTGCAATGTATCGAAGTTAGTATAAATTGTATATTTATATAGATATTTTAATATCAGTTACTTTCGTGATAATATATTATGTTAAAGTACAGATGTATTGAAAATATATATGAAAAATGATTTAAAGTATGATATAAAAATATATTGTGCATATATGAAGGAGAGTGAAAATGATGAGTAGTAGGGCGAGTCGGGGAGAAAGAAGGGGGAGGAAATGCAGTGAGTCGAAGTTTTAATGATTACGGTTGGATATCACTCTGTTTTAAATAATTTAAAGTCAAATTGTTAATATATTAATATACACAATATGGTCCTACAGAAAACTGTTTAAAAATGAATGGCTAAGTACCAGTTATGTAATTAATTCTTTAAATTTAATTTTTTAAAGAATTAAACGTTCTTCATAACTTTCATTTAAAAAAAATTAAATTATAAGGATAACACCAAGTAGATTTTTAAATTCTACTAAACAGTAAATATACTATATACCGGGTGTCTCGGACCACCTGTACACCCCTTTTATCTCCGCAGGATGAGTTCCAATCGAAAATATGTTCAGACCAAAGTTGTGGGGTTTCAAAAGATCTACTTATTGGTTATATGGGTTTGACTTTGGATTGCTTTTTCAAGGTTAGATCAAAGTCACATCTATTTTTTTAAATGGAACATCCTAATTTTTATTCTAGAATCTAATAGTCGATATCAAGAGCTTTCCAAAACCCTGTAATAAAGTATCTTTCGATTAAGTAACTCTCGAGTTATGAAGATTAAATGTTACAGTATCGCCGGCATTAGCGTTACCCAAGGTGTACCGCGTGGAGGTTGCCCGGTTTTAATAAAGAAAATTGTCCATTGCGTATCATCTCTTCGTTAGACAGCACTTTGTATAATCTAGTTACATTTCTACATGGTATAATTGTTAACAACATACCTAGGTCATCAAGTCACATTAATAACAGCTTCGCATTGGTTAAAAAGTTAAAAAATATTAGAATCGAACAAGGTTTCAGTTTGATTTCATTAGATGTTATATCATTGTTCACTAACATTCCTACCAATTTGGCGATTGAAGCATTATCAAGGAGATGGAATTTTATACAGGATAAATGTAAAATTCCCAAAAATGAATTTTTAATAGTTGTTAGAATGATACTTGAATCGACTTATTTTTCGTTCGACAATCAATTCTTTCAACAAACATTTGGAACTCCGATGGGTTCCCCACTTTCACCGATAATTGCAGATCTGGTGATGTGTGATTTGGAGAACTGTGTGTTGGAAGATTTGGACTTCCACATACTTTTCTACTATAGGTATGTGGATGACATAGTTTTATGTTTGCCCACTTCGAAAATTGACGAATTGACTAGAAAATTTAACTCTTTACATGATAGACTCCAATTTACGTGTGAAATAGGAGGTGATAGAATTAATTTTCTTGATACAACTATCATTATGAAGAACAATTCGTTAATTTTTGATTGGTATCAAAAGCCGACTTTTTCGGGTGGGTTTCTCAATTTCATGTTTCAACATCCGGTTTCACAAAAGATAGGTGTAATTTATGGATTGGTTGATCGGACCTTCCACCTGTCACATCCCAATTTCCACGAAAAAAATTTGAAATTTATTGTCAAAATTTTATTCGAGAATGACTACCCTAAAAATTTTATTTTCCAAAATATAAATGCAAGAATAAAAATGTTAATTAATAAACAAAATTTAGAAATAGAGACAACTTCCAAGAACTTAGTAAGAGAAAAGATCAATTGGTTCCCAGTCCCTTATGTCGATGGGGTTTCTAACAAATTTAAAAATATTATAAATGGTATGTGCCATAAAGTATGTTTTTATAGTATGAACAAACTTAATATGTTTATTAAAACTTATAAAGATCCTGTTCCGAGAGGTAAGAAAAGAAATGTAGTATACACAATTAATTGTAGTCAATGTGAAGTATCATATGTGGGACAGATAGGTAGAAGACTAGACACGAGAATTGCAGAACACAAAAAACATATTAATAGTAAGTCTTCTACACATTCTGTGATCACTGATCACAGGTTGCAATTTGGCCATGACTTCGATTGGGATAATTGTGAAATTCTGGATGTTGAGAGGTTTTATAATAAGAGATTGACTGCAGAAATGATATATATAAATAGACAAGAAAAAGGATTAAATTTACAAACAGATACATTAAGTAGGACATACACGGATATTCTTAAAAAGATATAGTTATTTACATATTTTAACCAAGCTGACTCATGTTTACGTTTGTTATGTTTAAATGTTTGACATACTGCAAGATCAGTTGAGACACAATTTTGTAACAAGCAACAGTAAAAATTGGATAATAATTATAAAAATGTATTATTATATTAAATAGAGTAGTATTATGTATATTAGATTGGAATGTATTGTAAGCGCTGATTTGGGCTCATAGAGGTAAAAAAATTTACATTCACTTATACAATTAATCATTTCATCCGAGAGTAACAATAAAAAATTTTTTTTAGCAAGTACTAAATTATTTCACTCAACTAAATAACTGATGTGGATGACAATTTTACTTAGATGAGTTCCGGATAGCGTTTTTAATTAATGATATTGCTGAAGATGACTTAAAAAATAAAGTCGAAACATACGTAAGAGAAGACAAATATTGGAATTTATTTGCAACCCTACATCCAGCGGTGGACTCCTATTGCCTCAAGGACATTGTTTGATATTTGTAATATAAGGAGTGATTTATTTTGTTATTTTAATATTAATTAAGAATTTTGAAAATTATTAACAAAAATAGTTTAAAAAAATAACATTTCTTTTCTATGACATAGAACAAAAATTCTCTGCTTCATAATAAATTTTCTGCTTTAAAAACAGAAATTTTATTTGAAAACGTTACTTTTTCATATAATTTTTATTAGGTACCTATGTATAATTATATTTTATTCAACATTATTATATAGCTCTCGTTTCGCGTAAAAAGTCGAAACCCACGTGCAACAGTACAATCATAGAAGTCGTATGTGTAGATACAATAGGTTCCGCCCCCCTGCGGGGGGCTCCACGACTGTTAAAAATAATCTAACCCAACCCATTCAGTGGTGTGAGGTAGCTCTTGCTTCGCGTAGAAAGTCGAAACCCACGTGCAATAGTACAATCATGGAAATGTTTCCACATAGAAAGTCACATGCCGAAACGAGAGCTACCTCACACCACTGAATGGGTTGGGTTAGGTTATTTTTAACAGTCGTGGAGCCCCCCGCAGGGGGGCGGAACCTACTGTATCTACACATACGACTTCTATAATTGTATACATGTATGCTATACATGTATGATATAAAGTACTATTCTACACCTTACCCTGTTCAGAAACGTTAAGAGGTAACACCCCGGTAGCAAGCCTAAAATCATATTCCATAATTTTTTTTACATAAAGACGAAGTTTATTTGTAAATGCAGTTTCGGCATATAAAATACATGTATCGAAGTACAAGAAAACATTTTTTGCGAATTTTTTGTCAATGAAAATGGCCGCCCACAGCCCATTTCCGGCGGCACCTTTTTTTTTTATGGCTCCACTGCATGCAAAACTACAGCTATCGTTGTGGACCTGAAACGAAACAAAAAATTTCTTTTTAGTTTATCTGAAAATATCTAACAAAGTACCATGGCTTTTTTGAAAATATTGATTTTTACCAAAATGGCGCGCATTTGATTTTGACATCCGATTTTCGTCGAAAAATCGCGTATAAAATTCCTCATGGAATGAGCAGTTTTTGCTTAATCGAAAAAACCCACGGTACTTTGTTGCAAAATGTACGAGGGCGATTCAATAAGTACCCGTGTTTGACGACAAAGGACGTTACTGAGGGAAGTTGGTGTTATCATCGTGTGCTGCCATCTATCAAACGACGGCAAAACAAATTTCAGACTGATTGATAGGTTAGTTTGGATTGGGCAGCCATTCGAGTAAGACGTGCTTCGTGATTTTTGCTAAGATGGAAAAAGAGCAGTATTGTTCGGTAATTCGCTTTTTGTTTTTGGATGGGAAAAAATGCGAGGAGATAAAAGCAAAGTTGGATGCTGTTTATGGGGACACTTCGCCTTGTTCCCTAACATGAAGAAATGGCTCGCGGGAAAAAAATTTAGCTCAAACCAGGAAGTCATCGCCGTGACAGAGGCGTATTTTGGAAAGTTCGACAAATCCTATTTTTTGGAGGGGTTAAAAAAATGGCAGGAACGTTGGGAGAAGTGTATCTTTCTAAAAGGGGACTATGTTGAAAAAGAAAAAAAAATTTTTTGAAAAAATGGTGTCTTCATTTCTAACACGGGTACTTATTGAACCGCCCTCGTAGTTTTAAAGATTGTGTGAAAATTTCAAGTCGATCGGATAAAAATTGTGGACGTGATTTTGCATGCAGTTTTGAAAAATACTGTTTCGAGAAAAACGCGTTTAAAGTTTGACATACGTGTTTCTTGTTGTTAAAGTGTAAAAATCGACGTAACAAAAATTTTTACCATTAGTCTGCGATGCCAGCACCATAAAGTTGCCCTTCCAACTCAACATTTTGATCTTCTTCAGCTTTTCTCATCGATTTTGAGCTCGAGCGCGCCTCTTTCGCTGCATCGGTTAATGAGCGCTCGGCGAACTTGACGCGCAGTGCATCGACTTGTAGGCAGAAATTGTAGCAGTTGGGCCCTATAGACATGCCTAAAACTTGCATGATTTCCATGACACTGCTGAGCCCGTCATTGAAAACGCATACAGCAATATCAGCAGCTACTTGAAGAATCACACTGCCACTCGAAGTGCTCTTAGGCGCCAAGCGCCACACGGTCGAGTTAAAACTTTCGTTGCTGTTCTGTGTGAAACCTCCCAAACAGCGAATAAGTAGATCGTCATTCGAAATCTCTTCATAAATCGGCTTAATAGCATTGAAAACTTCCATGTTGAGTGGCTTTTTATGGCAGTAAGAATCGAGAGTATCCGTAGCCTTTGCTTTCTGCCAAGTACACCACGAATCGGCGCCGCTAGGGCATTTGTCGTGCTGCGGATTTTCGTCGGTGGAAAATTTATGGTAGAGTGTCGCCCAGATTTCTCTTTTCATATCTTTAATAGATCCTGTGTTTCTTCTTATCGCCAATCCAAAATATATACTTAACTCATCGATTAATTATCCGGTCAACTTTCCTTTTCCGCCGAGCCCTTTCGTTTACTTTTTCAAATTTCGAAGTCGCGTGCCCATACGCTTCTGATCGATACACTCTTTTTTTTTTAACAATGAAATTTTCGTAAGGATTTGCGTCTACAATGCCTTTAAATGTTTTACTGTCACCGTCTCCAATGTAATAGGCGTAATTATTTACGCTATAACTCGAATGGTATCTTATTTCTATGAGAATAAACTATCGTTTAAGCCAAAAAAAATTTTTTAGATTTTTTGAAAATTTTACCGTGGTGTTACCCCTTAAACTTTCCACGCGAAGTAACTTTCACCCCCCCCCCCC
>NW_017277287.1:1171-18671 GCF_001594065.2 Cyphomyrmex costatus | reverse complement strand
ATTATTAAATTCTAGGTTTACACTTTGCAAAAAGTAGAATCAAAAATCCCTTTGAAAAAAGAATATTTACATAATGCCTCTTTCCCGTACGAATTAATAATACGAAATTGTACAACTATCATGCATATTAGCATTTATAAAATGCCACAAAAAATTAAAAATATTTCTTTCGTTGACATGGAGCTAGAGAAAATAATGGTTCAATAATAAGTAAGATGATGTTACTCTTAATAAGAATTAACACATGTCAATTAAAACTTAAATCCAAAAGATCCCACAGAATTCTTATGAAAAATGACTCGACCATTATTTTTTTAATTTACTATATGATAATTCTTGATGTATACAGCAAAAGTGTCAATGGAGTCAATATTTAAAATTAGTTTTTAAATTACAATCATTTAAAGTTGGTGCTTTGTACACTTTAAATTTAATAATATAATGAGACTGTTGGTCATGTAAAATGAAATGTGAAGCCTTATTTTAGATTGATACAAATAAAATGTCGGTTTTCAGACGTATAATTTCGAACTCAAAAACTATAATTTATCAAACTTTACGCCCATTGACACTGATTTACACATCAAAGAATTATCATGTAACAGATTTTCATCTAATTTTTCTAAAAACTATTTTCCAGAAAGATTTTACAAAGTCCTCTTCTGATTACTGTCCAAATCAAATGTTCATTTTTAATACACAATATTTACAATATTTGAACTTTAATTACCTCATTAAATTATTGTAATTTATTTAACAGAAATGATTCAGTGTGCAAAAATTATTTTTGAAAAATAATCTAACAAATTTTACATCGGAGCAATTACCGATGGATATTACAAACTTTCTGTTTTGATAACAATTGATGGAGAATTTCAGGATAGCTTCACTCATAGAGATAGTAGTACTAGAGTACGCATTGTCGGAAATTTGAGGAGTGGGGGTAATTCTATCTAGAAAAGGACGCATTCATTTGGAACCGTTTCGTTCTCTCTCGTTTCGCGCATGCGTATAGCCGTATACTCTGAGAGAGGGGATTGAAAGAAAGAATAAGGAATTGAAAGAGCAACCCTTGGCACTGGGAAATCCTTAACCTTATCAAAGTCAATCCTTTGTTTAATTCCAAAGAGATCAGGCTTGTCCGGTCATTCTTGGAAAGCCAAAAGTTTCTTTCCGCGAGACTAATAACTACTAAACCATGTGAATTTGACTATCTTTATAAGAAACAATCTGGTGGTGCTGGCCAATATGCTCGCATAATTGGAATTATAGAGGTATAAGTAATAGATTTTTATCATTAATATATATTTAATGATGTTATTCATCGAGAGCCCTTAACCTTATCAAATTCAATTCTTTGTTTGATTCCAAAGTGATCAGGCTCAATCAGGCTTGTCCGGGTCATGTAATGATGAAACTTTTCTTGTTCGACTCGTTTTTTCTTTCGATCCCCTCTCTCAGAGTATATAGCTATACGCATGCGCGAAACGAGAGAGAACGAAAAGGCCCAAATGAGTGCGTCCTTTTCTAGATAGGATTACCCCCACTCCTACAATGCGTACTCTAGTACTACTATCTCTATGGCTTCACTTATGGCTCAGAGCAACAGAAAGAATGCGAGTAAAAATACCTACAGATAACAAACCACCGTATCTTTCGGTTTCTTCAACAAAAGACGTAAAGTTACTCAATGGCGAAAAAATATCTTTTCTCGAAACGATGAATGGATATCATCCTATTCCATAGAATTACACTAATTAAGTGTCGGCTTTTAAATATTAAAACATGTACCTTGTTCTGCTAATGTTTTTACGAAAAAAAAAGATTCATTCTAAATCGTTTAACAATTCATATTACGATATTGTATAATCATAGGTTGCAACACTTTTCTTATTGTTAGATGAATTTCGAAATGCAGTCTTCTCATCGAGTGATCGGTTCTTACTTTTGAACCCATTTACGATCAATTATTTACTCTACGAGTAAGGCTGAATTCTGAAACTCATCAAGAAAAAGTGTCGTAACCTTGTTGTGTCCACGTTGTGTGCAATTAATAATATAGAATACTAAAATGTTCAAGCTAAAGTGCATTTCCATGTACGTGTATACAAATATATCCACGTATTCGAATCGATAAAATATCATGAAAATATCTTCGTTACACACAATGGGGTTTCCAAGATTTTAACTAATTTTCATTATTAAAATTTGTGATATTTCCAGCTTCGGTTTAAGACTATGTTTTAAGTTTGACAAATAATCAATGCATCAAACTTTATATGCATGTGACACATTTATTTGACACAACTACAAACCGTTGTTTATTTTTCTCCACTTCCACTTGAAAAGAACAACATGTTATATATAAAACAACAATGCGGTACTGTAAATTCCACAGTTCGTACTTAATGCCTTAAATATGACACCACAAAATGAGAATGTTCCTTAAAAAATTATTGAGACCTTTTTAACTTTACTTATGCTTTTAGAAATTGCAATATTTAGAGCTAAAGATAATAACGTTCTTTCCAACTGTCATTTTAATAAAAAATGTACGCATCACAGACCTTTTAAAATAAAATTATGTCTCTTATAATTATCTTTTTATCATCCTTTTATGTGATCCTACACGGTCAATAATACTGATCATTAAAATGGTCGTTGAAAAAGGCGTTGTTATTCTTAGCTGTAAATTTTGCGATATCTAAAATACATAATAATCCAGTCGTCAGAGACGAAAATGCCACTCAACCTCTAAAAACGCGACTAACTAGCTGGATTTTGCTGTGGATGTCAATTTTGGGACCCCAAAAAAGATGCAAAAAAGTTTGCCACTCCTTCCCCCTAAAACCGCCCCTCGTAGGGGGGAAAAAACGGAAAACATCGATTTCCCAAGAATCTGTACGCCGTAAAAAAAAATGTTTCAAACAAGAAATGTAGCTGAGATAATTTTGAACAAAAATGTTTCTTAGCACTTTTTGTGTAGAATGAACCGTTCTCTCAGAAACAACGCTTGAAGCGAGCGGTGATTTTGAATGTCAGTTACGCGCGCGAAATCAATTTTTTAAATAAAATTTCTATCAACTCGACGGTAAAAATTCGATATCTTTTGATCAGAGTGTCCTATCGACAAAAATCAAAATGCGTTTTAAAGGTGAAGAGTGCAGCTTTCGTATGCAATTTTTGCATTTTGCCGCAAATGAAGTCAGTTTCTATAAAGCTGTTAAATAAATAAACGTTGCGCGATTTTTGCCATTTTTTACGATTCTCATGAGATCAATAAAATTTATCACTTCCATTGACCGGTCGCTGTGGAATTTCCATTGTTAGAGCCTAAACTTCAAAACTTATAACATGAAATTTCGATTTTGAGTTTTGGCAACAAATATGAGGCAAAAGATATCGAATTTTTACCGTCGAGTTGATAGAAATTTTATTTAAAAAATTGATTTCGCGCGCGTAACTGACATTCAAAATCACCGGTCGCTTCAAGCGTTGTTTCTGAGAGAACGGTTCATTCTACACAAAAAGTGCTAAGAAACATTTTTGTTCAAAATTATCTCAGCTACATTTCTTGTTTGAAACATTTTTTTTTACGGCGTACAGATTCTTGGGAAATCGATGTTTTCCATTTTTTCCCTCCTACGAGGGGCGGTTTTAGGGGGAAGCCCGGGGGTAGGAGTGGCAAACTTTTTTGCATCTTTTTTCGGGTCCCAAAATTGATATCCACAGCAAAATCCAGCTAGTTGGTCGCGTTTTTAGAGGTCAAATCTCTGACGACTGGACTATAAGTAATGTTAAATAGATTAAAACTCTAATTTAGATTAAAATCTAAAATTAGATTAGAAAGCAGTTTTTTTTAAGTATCACATTCTTGTTTATTTCAAATAATACATTTATAAAAGCGACCACTTATAACCATTGTTTGTGACATGGCAATATCTATTGCACACGTGTAACGTTTGTATATGTTAGTTATTAGATAAACCATTGTTTATTTCTCTCCACTTCCACTTGAAAAAAGCGAAGTGTTATATGTAAAGCGTACAAAAGATTTGTATTAAAACGCATGTGTACTTGATTAAAATGGTAATTAAAGAAGAGGCGTTATTATCCTTAACTTAATATTGCTATATCTAAAAAATGTAAGTAAAGTTAAAAAGATTTAAGCATTCTTTTAAGGAACATTCTCATTTTTTCTCACAGGTGTTCAGGTAATAACACATTTATGAAAATGACATCACTTATAACCGCTGTTATTGACATGATAATCTTTATAGTACACACGTGGTGTTTATACCCAGATAGCACAGGACGTCCTTGGGATACCCATTTAAGGTTCATTTTAGGTCCATACGTCCATGGATTAAAAATGGATGTCCATTGGACGTCCATTTCTGGATATAAAACGGATTATGACCATGGATTAAAAATGGACATCCAATGGACGTCCATTTCTGGACGTACTTCAGCTTTATCTAAGTAGGACGTCATATGGATGTCCAATCTCGGATTTAAATTGGAATATTAGATACGATACGGCTCCTTTTATCTCCTTATGTGGAGCATAGGACGTCTATAGGTCTCTTCCTCTTTTGTCCGAGGCCTATATTCGTTTCTCGAATCAGATTGTTTTTCGGATTTGTGGGTGATTGATCCACAGAATCCTACCTCAGTATCCTTAGTCAGATATTAGAGACAAATATCTATAACTAATATGTATACTGATGTATAGGACCTACAGTTTAACGCCGAATCCGAACGGCGCTGATGATCTAGATCTTTTGATCACCAGATGGAGCCATTTTTTGGCTCATTAAACGCGAAAAATCGCGTTTGGGCGCACGTGGGATTGAACTCGGGTCTACATATCGCGAGTCAATCGCACCGAGCGGTGAACCACTCGACGCCACTGGAATATTAGAACATTCTAGTATAATTATTTTCTCTTGAACGAAAATATTATTATCTTATACATTTATGCATTAATTATATTTCATCTTAATTGTATTTATATATACATCATTCTTAAATATTATTTATAAATATTATTAAAGCAGAGAGCACAAACTCTTGCATAACGCATAATGCATAAAGCATAAGAAAATAGATCGAACAATCAAAGTCTTTCATTTCCTTCCTTTCCTTAAAAAAAAAAAAACTAAATAGTTGATTTTCTTATGCCATATGCCTTCACACTGGATGACGCGATCCAATGAAAGCTCTGCTTTTTCCTACGCGACGGCTATACGCATGCGCGAAACGAGAGAGAACGTAAGGGCCTTTTTCTACTCCCACTCCTCCAATACGTACTCTAGTACTATTATCTCTATGCCGGCATTAAGTGTATTTACAAATTTTCTACGGACATATAGCGTCTGTTCTTTTCACGTAAATTAATAAAGTGCAAATGGTTTTTCTGAACATTGTGTGTTATATGGAAACAGCCTAGAAACAGAGGACCAAATACCGTAAGTATATTTCTTTTGATGATTTGTTATCGATTTTATTGAGGTTAATTATGAACAAAGCAAATCATTCTTTCTTATTATTTCTATAATGTAATTAAATTATATAGTTTTAACTTATGTTAGGATTAAAAGGTTAATTCTACAATGCTTTTTGTTTCCTGTTTCTTACTTACTGTGTATCTTTTGTTTTCTTGATCGAAAAGGCAAGAGACAAATAGAGACAAACAGCATGAAACAGAAAACAAAAAGTACATTGTAGAATTAGCCTAAAAATGAGCGTCGTGCGTCAACATGAAAAGGTACCTTAACGTACAATTGTAAATTAAAATTTGTTAAATTATTTTCGTTACAATTTTTTACAACATAATCCTTTCTGTATATATTTCCACACTATTATTCTAAACTTTTACTTTATAGATTTTCTTTCGCCAATAAGACTGAAACCGTTTGCGACTGTTTTTTAATTTCATATAAACATGTCCCTCATTATAGTTTAACTTTTACATTATCTATTGAACAATATATTTTATTCTTTAGAAATTAGTTTCTTAGTTTGAAAAGTTCTTGTAAATCTATAAAAGTGCCTATATCAATAAAACCACAGTGCAAGCCATTGATAGGAAAAGATTTTTCTTACAGTTTGATACAAAGCTGATTTAATCTTTTTTGTGTGTTTATATGTATATTATATATTAGCCTTTTTGCAAAAAGACTGCGACATATATTTTGTGACTTGTAAATAATTCAATTTTTTATTTTCTTTATGTAGATTTTTGTGAGAGAGAAAGAAGTTACGATACCACAAAAGTCACGACGTGGTCAACGTAGACAACAAGGTCAAAACAAGATCACGTAAAAAAAATTATATTTTATTTTTCAAAATGCCGAAAATAAAATGTAGTTATTATCGACGAGCAAAAAAGATGTCAGATTCTGTGATTAACGTTGTGCAAAGCATTTATTGTGAAACGTCATTAAGAAGTTCGTTCCTGAATTCTAGAAATAGTACAATTTATCATCATTACTTGAAGATGACGAGAAGTTATATGAATTACATAATTTATTATTGACACAGAACTTAGATAACAATGATGAATTACATGACGGAAATTCTAGTCACTCCACAAATGTAAATATCGATCATAATAAAGTTGAAAATATTTCCAACAATATCTTTGAAATCAAAATAATGAATGGAAATAATTCTAATGACGAAATAATTGATAATGCTAATACAGAATCTGATAATCTTGATTCTGATGGTTCTTCAAATTTTTTACTATGGCTTCAAAATTGGGCAATAAAAAACGACATATCACACGTTGCATTAACTGAATTAATGACTCATATAAAGCCCAAATATGCGGAATTACCTACCGATGCACGTAGTTTACTGAGAACTCCTAGGAAAATAAATGTACAAAGTATTCCACCAGGATATTATTATCACTTTGGATTGCGCAATTGTATCGAAAAACTTGTATCGCGATGTTCTAAAAATTTGCAATCTATTCGAGTTAATATAAATGTCGATGGCCTTCCTTTATTTAAAAGCTCAAGTAGTCAGGTATATCCGATTTTATGTAACTTAATGGAGAATTACAGCGAAGTAAATGTTGTTGGGATTTATTACGGGAATAGGAAACCTGAAGATGCAAATTTATTTTTACAAGCTTTTACAGAGGAAGCAATTAATTTTACTTTAAATGGCATAAAAATTAATGGTAAAAATGTAGATTAGGGGAGCCTCCCCCAATGACCTTGACCTTGACATATGTTGTCAAGGTCATGACCCTGAGTGACCTTGAGGAAGTTTTAACCGTCGGACCTAACTCGTTAAAAAGTTATTAATAAAAAAAGTTTCAAAATTAACGTATCATTTCTGGAAAATTATACGTATTAACGTATCATTTCTGCCATATATGTATTATGACAAGTACTATTTTTACACACGCGCGCGCGCACACACACACACACACACACACACAGACACACACACAATATAACAGACCAAGAATAAATGCAATCAAAATGAATACAAGAGGTACACTTCTTACCATATATGAATCACTATTCTACACCTTTCCCTGTTCAGAAACGTTAAACTTTCCACGCGATGTTACTTTCACTCCCCCCTCCCCTGCACAGGGGCACACGACTTCTACGATTGTACTATTGCTGTGATTGTACTGTCGGGGCAGACCTCTGTGACGGTGTGTGTGTGTGTACTGTGACTACTTTCGGATAAACTTCCAAAAATTTTATATTGATATATCTTTGTTTTGAGTTTTTCAGTCGTTGTGAATAGTTTCGATCGATATGTTTCAATTAGTCAGTCAGATTACCTCGACGCAAGTAAGACGCTTTACAAACGTTAAAAATGCATTTGCATGAATTTATTAATCTCACTTACGAACACACACACACACACACACACACACACACACGGGCGGGCGGGCGGGTGCAAGGGGGCGGCCTTCGGCCACCCCCCCGCACCCACACCGTCACAGAGGTCTGCCCCGACAGTACAATCACAGCAATAGTACAATCGTAGAAGTCGTGTGCCCCTGTGCAGGGGAGGGGGGGTAAAAGTTACTTCGCGTGGAAAGTTCAACGTTTCTGAACAGGGAAAGGTGTAGAATAGGACTTCATATTATACATGTATAGCAGAAATAATACGTTAATTTTGAAACTTTTTTTGTTAATAACTTTTTAACGAGTTAGGTCCGACTGTTAAAACTTCCTCAAGGTCACTCAGGGTCATGACCTTGACAACATATGTCAAGGTCAAGGTCATTGGGGGAGGCTCCCCTAATCTACATTTTTACCAAATTAATGGACATAATTATGCATTTAAAATTAATGCATTTATTTGTGATGTACTCGCTAAAGCCTTTATTAAATATACGAAGGGACATTCGGGTTACTATTCATGTAATAAATGTACATGTAAAGGAGAATATTATCTTGACAGAGTGTGCTATCCATATGTAAATAGTTTTGATCAAAGAACAGATCATGATTTTCGTCTAAAATCACAGAAAGACCATCACACCGGTACATCTATACTTGAAACAATCCCTAATTTAGACATGGTGAAGGATTTCCCATCTGATCCAATGCATTTACTGTATCTAGGAATTGTCAAAGCATTAGTTGTAAACATGTGGTGCTATGGAAAACCTCGATGCAGATTATCTTTTAATCAAATGTTAGAAGTATCTGCATCATTAACAAAGCAAAAATGTCGTATACCGTGCGAAATTAACCGAAAACCAAGATCACTAATTGAAAGCAAAAGATGGAAAGCAACTGAGTTAAGAACATTTGTATTATATACAGGGCCAGTAGTTTTAAGATCTGTTCTTAACACCGATAAATACGTTAACTTTTTAGTTTTGCACGTAGCAGTTACTATTTTATCAAACTCAAAGCACATGGAATTGTATTTAGATTATGCAAAATCATTGTTGAAATACTTTGTACAAACAATTATAATTCTGTATGGAAAAGAAAAAGCATCGCACAACGTGCATAATTTATTTCATCTTTGTGATGATGTTCTGAAATTTGGAACATTGCAGGAATTTAGTGCGTTTCCATTCAAAAATTATTTACAAAAAATCTTAAAAATAATTCGAAAAAATGAGAAACCATTAGAACAGATCGTTTGTCATATAAGCGAACAAAATTCTTGTGCAAAATCTATCGATGAATTTAGAACAGTTAATAGAGAGCCTCAACTTCAAAATCTGCACTTCAATGGTCCGATCGTAAATAACGTAAATTCCAATTCAAAAGTAAATCAATATAATAAAATTGTATTTGAACAATATATATTAAAAACGACAGCGCCTGATAACATCTGTTGTTTAATAGACGGAACTATTATAATTGTTCAAAATTTTATTTCAACTAATGAAGGAACTTTCGTAATTGGTAATAAATATCATTCACTTACTGATTTTTACTCGGAACCATGTGCATCATCAAAGTTAGGAATTTACGTCGTCGATGATATCCGAGATCTGCAAAAATGGGATGTAAAACAAATCGGATATAAATGCCTAAAATTAAAATTCAAAGATCAAAATGTTGTTTTCCCTCTTTTGCATTCAAAATAGTCAATATATGAAATTATATGCTATATTCATGATACAAATTAAAAATTTGCTACATTAACAAACCTTACGTTCTTACGCTTTTATACGATAAAATAGACATACTGTTCTAATGTTACCATTTTTATTTTCGCTGTAAATTTTCGTTTGACTTGACCATCAGTATCAAGCTACTCTATGTTATATTTCGTGCAATAGTTTTCTTGAAAAAATGCATTAAAATTATTGTATAAAATGTATATATTGTATAAATATATATCATACGTATTATAGTGTGTGATTTAAAAATTAAGTAAAAATTTTTTTTATTAGAAAGACAAAATTAAAAATTGCGTTTGTGTATATTGCGGCAGTAGAAATGTCAGATCAGTCCTGGACTGTCGTCAAATTTATTGATGAAGATACAGTCGAGGCAGTACCAACTAGTTGGATCGAACAAAATCGATGTTACTGGCCGCCGTTGAAAAACGAGAAAATCATGACTATTATTCGCAAAAACGAACGGCCAAATACATGTTGGCCTTCCTATGAAATTAGTATCTTTCGAAACAGCACTTTTGGTAAGCATATGCAGCGTTTGTTTGTATATCTATGGTAATCTATGCATGAATCACGAATAAAATCAGACTAAAATTTTTATTTTAAAAAAGGCATGTATTAATATCATAATATTTAAGACATTAAAATTTCTTCGATAGTCAGAGTTCACCTCCGATTTAAATTCTGATGCAGATGTACGACGAAAACGATTCACAGGGCCATTATCTTCTTCTGAAGACGAGGATAATAATAGGACCCGGCTACCAACACCTCCGCTTTTGGAAGGTTTGTTTAAATAATTATTTAAATATTTATTTAAATGTATTCTAACTGTATGTATTGCGGCAAAGTATATATATTTTATTTTCAATTTCAAAAATAACACGTTCAGAGCAAAAAGAAGACTAAGTATCGGCTCGCCTTTTCGGTAAAAAAAAAGTAATAATAATAATGAGTCTACAAAAAATACTTTATGTATATAATGGTTTGTTTAAATACTGTTTCATTAAAAATATACTCTTAAATCAATTAAATTATCATGTCAATTTTTTAATTAATTATAAATTTTTAATGCAGAGTACCTTATTGGTATCATGAAATATTATATTAAAATATCACGAAATATTATGTTGAAATATTTTTAAATTGATTTAAATAGTTTAGGTAATACGGAAAAACATTTCAATGCTTGCAAAGATGAGTAAGCATAATAATATACACAAGAGTAATAAATAAAAAACACATATTTTATTTTATAGAAATAACGATAAATCAAGAATTGTCGAAAATAAAAGAGCTTCCTTCGAAATCGTCTAGTATGTTACGTGACAAAGATAATGAGCCATCAAACATTTTGGATTATGAGATTTCAATTTGCAATTGCATGCAATGCCCAATCCACAAAGATTTGCAAAATAACGGTTTGTATATATTGATACTAACAAGGAACACTACCCAAGTGTGACTCGCCGATTTGGCTGCAAGTTGGCACATTTTTAGAACTCGGAAAAATAATCGATACGTATTTTTTTTTATCGGCAAAGAAGAAGGTTTAAGGGTTGAAACTACCCCCTGTATTGCTCAAAAATCCTTAAAATGCATTGGCAATAAATTCTTCATGTAGTAATAGAGTAAGATCGTACTGATAGAAAAATATGAAATATGTTGAATTGTTTAAATAAAGAAGTTAGATTTGATGATCGTAAAGCTGTAAGACGTGATACTCGTAATATGATGTACCTAGGATATTTCTAATATGAAATAATTTATACTTCTGTGCCCAAATGAAAATCGATGTTAAAGTATAAATGTTATTGTACAATAATAAAAAGAATAACGGGAATGAACATTGAGGGTCTGTTTCTGCAATACTTCATTCCAATTACTACTGAAGATAAATCCTGAATACAATGTATCACAGGCTCAATTTACGCACATAGGCTGTACTCGTTGATATGTTAGAAACATCAAATAAAGTTTTTTTTAATTCTAATACTGATGTACTTTGTGCTTTATTATCGATTTCTCGGGGTATCTCATACTAGGAGCACAATTTTTCGACTTTGCGATTTGTTCACCATTTACATTTCTTTAATTAAAAAATAAAATAAAATTTGAATTAAATTTTACATAACACTATCTTAAAGCTTATTAAATTCTCTTCAAAATGACCTACTATTTTTTTTAATTCTACCAATAAACATTTAGTAATTAAAAATTAAATTTAAAAATCGACTCTCGAAAATTTCAAATACAAAAAATAAATAGGCTAATGAGAGTAAACTCGCTGTTATTAATGCGAAATTGTAAAAAAATATATATTTGTTAACAATCAAAAAATATCAAATATAAAATACTATACGTTTCGGCCTAACATCCGGGCCATCTTCAATAGTAAATTCACAAAAAAGGCATGGATCAGTAAGAAAGTGGTCACTCTCAACGTCAAACAATCAAATCCACATGGTTGGTAGGTCATGTGCAAACGACTAGACGTAAATCTAAGTAAAAATTAAAAATTAATGACAATGATTGAAGAAAGATGAAAATGAACACTCACCGACAAATCCATGATTACAAGATAAAGTTGTATTAAAATAATAATAAACCATCATCGGAACCACAACTAATTAATATAAAAATAGTCAAGAGATAAAAATCCGAAGACAACATTGTGGTGGTCAAGATTTGAATGTAATAATTGTAATAACTGATAAATATTTTTTGATTGTTAACAAATATATATTTTTTTATAATTTCGCATTAATAACAGCGAGTTTACTCTCATTAGCCTATTTATTTTTTGTATTTAGTAATTACACAAAATGAACTCGGTATCTCATAATAGGGGCCTCTCCTCTAATAATATGCACGCACATATTAAGTAAAACTAATTTGGTCCGCCATTTTGAATCCTCCATTTTGAATTTTGTAAATTTTACCTCAGATTCTAAATCAGCGACCCAAAAACCCGTTTACATAACAAGTTTTATGAAAAACCAAAAGGTTTTGTAAAATTTGGTCCGCCATTTTGAATTTTGTAAATATGACCTCAGATTTGAAATCGGCGACCCAAAAAACCCCAAGATACCAAGTTTTATATGTGATTGAAGTTTGGATCGTTCTTGGAGCGAAACAATTGATGATCACTCGTATATACATGTGACCGAAAATTATAAACGTATGTCGAATTGTTACAAAACAAAAGGTAAAGGTGCAAACACAATCGAATGGCAAGCGCCATTCGAGCGATCAAAAATATCCTACGTCCGTCCCAGCGCCCGGTGGTGAAATCCAAGAGCTGGAGGACGATGTCCGAGATCATAGACGGTAGTAAAAAAAAATTCGTCCCCCTCGCTGACCCGTAAGGGCACCGTATACACATACGAAGTATGACATGGAGCGCGCGTGGGCGCCGCTCGCGCGATCAAAAATTTCTTACGTCCGTCCCAGCGTCCGGTGGAGAAATCCAAGAGCTGGAGGACGATGTCCGAGATCATAGACGATAGTAAAAAAAAAATTCGTCCCCCTCGCTGACCCGTAAAAGCACCGTACACACATACGAAGTATGACATGGAGTTCGCACGGGCGCTGCTCGCGCGATCAAAAATTTCCTACGTCCGTCCCAGAGCCCGGTGGTGAAATCCAAGAGCTGGAGGACGATGTCCGAGATCACAAACATGTTATACTTCGTATGTGTGTACGGTGCCTTTACGGGTCAGCGAGGGGGACGAATTTTTTTTTACTACCGTTTGTGATCTCGGACATCGTCCTCCAGCTCTTGGATTTCACCACCGGACGCTGGGACGGACGTAGGAAATTTTTGATCGCGCGAGCGGCGCCCGCGCGCGCTCCATGTATACATATTTCGTATGTGTATACGGTGCGCTTACGGGTCAGCGAGGGGAACGAATTTTTTTTTACTACCGTCCATGATCTCGGACATCGTCCAGCTCTTGGATTTCACCACCGGACGCTGGGACGGACGTAGGAAATTTTTGATCGCGCGAGCAGTGCCCGCGCGCGCTCCATGTCATACTTCGTATGTGTGTACGGTGCCTTTACGGGTCAGCGAGGGGGACGATTTTTTTTTTTACTATTGTCTATGATCTCGGACATCGTCCTCCAGCTCTTGGATTTCACCACCGGACGCTGGGACGGACGTAGGAAATTTTTGATCGCGCGAGCGGCGCCCGCGCGCGCTCCATGTCATACTTCGTATGTGTGTACGGTGCCTTTACGGGTCAGCGAGGGGGACGATTTTTTTTTTTACTATTGTCTATGATCTCGGACATCGTCCTCCAGCTCTTGGATTTCACCACCGGGCGCTGGGACGGACGTAGGATATTTTTGATCGCTCGAATGGCGCTCGCCATTCGATTGTGTTTGCACCTTTACCTTTTGTTTTGTAACGATTCGACATACGTTTATAATTTTCGGTCACATGTATATACGAGTGATCGTTAATTGTTTCGCTCCAAGAACGATCCAAATTTCAATCACATAGTTTTATGGAAGTTTTACTTAATATGTGCGTGCATATTATTATGCATTTTAGGGGTTTTTGAGCAATACAGGGGGTAGTTTCAACCCTTAAACCTTCTTCTTTGCCGATAAAAAAAAATACGTATCAATTATTTTTCCGAGTTCTAAAAATGTGCCAACTTGCAGCTAAATCAGCGAGTCACACTTGGGTAGTGTTCCTTGTAATTATTAATAAATATGACATAGTCATTTATTCAGCTAATTAAGTAATTGAAAAATAATTGTGTTTTTAACGTACTTAACTATTAGTTTCGTTAATCGTATTGTTCAAAAGTATTGATACTTTCTGATAAATAAAACATTTTATATGCATATATATTATTAAATCTAGAAGAAAATGTAATCAATGTTGCCACAGTTATTGAAATGAAGAACAAGATTTATAATATTTAATAGATATAAAATTTAATTTTTCAAAATATAAGATACCTTATAATTTATATTTCAGATTCTACAATATATTTTAAAGAAATTATACGACAATAGCATCTCTTTAAAGCACAGATTTGGCAACAAAGTGATATCATAAGAGACGTTAAAAATGCATTAAAGAATCTGCAACTTAATACAAATAACAATAATGTAGTAAGCAATACCAAACAACAATCCCTTTTTTATTCCTACAATATTCCTATACGAAACGAAAAGCAATTAGAGGAACAAGTGGAGGACTTCTTGAAAATTGATGAAAATTTTGATACATTAGTACTGTATATAGCTATTATATTTATGTCATAAGTCTGTAATTCCATACTGGTGCTTTATAGTGATGAAATTTTTTTAGCTTTTAGAAACTTCAAAAGTTGGAGGGAAAACTGCTTACGAATTCGTAAAACGCAACTTGAGCCAAATTCTCACCAATGCAATGAACTAGCTGCTAAATATAGTTGGCTTGGAAAGAAGAATAAACGTGTATTTCAGACATTAAAGCTATCACAGTTATTAATCGGTACGTTTTAAATAATCATTATGTACTTTGTTTTTTAAAAACTGCTAATTTAAATGGATGTTAAGTAGATAAATATTATATATACTCGTTTCTGTTATAGCTGCAGGCGAGAAGGTCAATGATACTTTTACAAGAAAGGATATCGAAGAAGCAATACAAAAATAGTTGAAAAGGGCGAAAGAAAGGTGTGATGTGGAACAAAAAAGATTGAATGCTCGAAGGCAAATGGAAGATCTATGAGATTTTTTAAGCTTCTGATTTATCATTCGTAATATGTAACCTCTCTTTCCAGTTCCTACTAGAAACATGCAATATTTTTGACGTCTTTACGCTGATAACTAATAAGAAATTTTCTAAGAATGTTTCGTACATAACGATACATTTTTTTATTATATTATAGGCAATTAGAAAATTTATGAAATTTTTTAAGCCTCTACTTTATGTCCTTATTCAGTTTAATCCGTTTATTTTTCAGTTCATTATTAATAAGTAATAGTTGAGTTCATTATTAATAAGTAATAGTTCTAGTAATATTTTTGACATCCTCATGCTGATAACAAAATAAGAAGTTTTTAAAGAATGTTTCGTATATAGCATTATATTTTGTATCATTATATAGGCAACTGGAAAATCTTTGAGATTTTTTAAGTCTCTGCTTTATGTTCGTATTTAGTTTAGTCCGTTTATTTTTGAGTTCATTATTAATAAGTAATAGTTATAGACACGCAATATTTTTGACGTCCTCATATTGATAAAATGTTTTCGAAGATTGTTTTCTAATATATATACATATATTAACGTTAAATTTTGTGTTTTTAATATATATTATATTAAAATCGTAATAAAAAGAAGAAAGAATCATAATATGTATATATTTATTAAAAACTTAGAATATATTCATAATTATGGAAAAAGATTTCTTTATTTTATTTCATTATATGTAATTTTATTATTATATCACACTTACGTATATACGCTTACAAAGTACGTCAAGTGTATAATTATTAAAATATATGCAGGGTGTCTCAGACCTATCGTGCCACCCGTTAAATAGCATATTTCTGAGATCATTTTGAGACGAAAATCCTAATACGAAAATATCGAGGCTATGATAGTTTTTAAATTAATAGCGATTAAAGTTCTTTAATATAATAATCTTGAAGTTGCTGAGTGGGCTCTGAAGCTCCAATGTCTGAGCGTGCAAAATTTCAGCTTTGTGATTATATAAAGAATTTTAATCGCTATTTAAAAATTATTATAATTCAATATGATCTCAGAAATCTTCTATATTAACGGTGGATGGTACAGTAGATCTGGGATACTCTATATGTAATATATATATGTCCACTGGATGTCCATATGTCACTCATGCATCAAGTGTTCCACAGAACGTCCAAAACATATCACATGTTTCAAATTTTAATTAAATTAATAGATCTTAATAAGACGTCCGATGTACGTCCAATTAAGGTCCATCAAATAGTCCGGCATGGACATTCTATGGATGTCCAGCGGAGTTGCAAACATACTTCGAATGGACGTCCATCGGACGTCCATCGGACGTCCGGCGACCGTTAACTGGACGTCCATCGGACTTTCCAATATCCACAAACGGACGTTCGATGGACGTCCACTGGACGTCCATGTGCTATCTGGGCATATATATTAGATAAACCATAGTTTATTTTTGTCCACTTCCACTTGAAAAGAACAACATGTTATATATAAAACAATGCGGTACTGTAAATCCCACAGTTTGCACTTGATGCCTTAAAGGTGACACTACAAAATGAGAATGTACAGAATAAAATTATGTCTCCCTTGTAATCCTCTTTTTATCATATTTTAAAGTGATCCTACACGGTCAGTAACACGTTTATTTGGAAACACGGTAGTGTCTCGGCGCTAAGCCAAGCTGTTGTCTTTTTTACCTTATTATTTTCTTAAATCTAATAACACGTATCATTTGTACGCCAAGATAAATTCTACCCTTCTTTCTCTCCGACTCGCCCCACTACTCGCCATTGTCACTCTTCTTCATATATGTATAATATATTTTTAAATAATTCTTTAAATCATTTTTTATATATATCTTTGATACATCTGTACTTTAACATAATACATTATCACGAAAGTAACTGATATTAAAATATCTATGTAAATATGCAATTTATACTAACTTCGATACATTGCACATCCTCCCTCCTCTTCTACTCCCTCCTCCCTTCCCCACTACTCATCTTTTTCATTTTATTTCACTATCTTGTCATATAATATGGATTTTTCCCATAAAATATATCGTTTAATTAACTAGTCTTTAAAAATTCTATCTCTAAAGATCTAAGAGGTACCATTCTTACACTTATTTAATTCTA
>NW_017277287.1:0-716 GCF_001594065.2 Cyphomyrmex costatus | reverse complement strand
AAAAAATTTATTTAAATAAAAAAATTTTTTATGTAAAAACACTTCGCGCTGCTAGAGCGAATAAGAAAAACAATGAAAACTATGTAAAAGCTATAATAATTAATACAAATATATGTAAAGGTAATGATAATTTAAAAATTATAGTAAACATATTTTAAATGCTATATTTAATAAATACACAGCTTACTTTTTTTTTTATGTATTTCACTCGCATATACTGTACGCGAATATACATACAGACTGCATACTTTAACACTCGTAGTTTCTAATCTCTTTTGTACAAAATGTTACATCCATGTATAATTTTATTATGACGTTATTATATTGGGATTGAGATACAATTCACTCGCACATACAACACGAATATATACACACTAAATACTTTAATTCTCGTGAAAATGTTTCTTACCTTTATTATTGTATTTTATTACACCAAGATCGAGAACTAGCAGCGCGAAGTGTTTTTACATAAAAATTTTGTTATTTAAATAAATTTTTTTCATTATTTTTAAATTAATTGTGATATAATTTTTTTAAAGAAGAATTAAATCACTTGTTTTCGAATAGGAAAATCTTCTAATAAGAATACAAAGGCATATACTTAGGTTTTATTGTATGAAGATAAAGATAGTGCACCACATGGGTTTTACTTCTTAATTTAGTAGAATTTAAATAATAATACTATATTGGTTCTTAAAGATTAAAGGTACCACTTG
>NW_017277286.1:0-280 GCF_001594065.2 Cyphomyrmex costatus | reverse complement strand
TTGTTTTAAAATTTTATTTAGTTTTTTAGTTTTTAAATTTTTAGATTTTTTAGTGTTTATATAGTTTCTTATAATTTTTTGTTTATTTTTTAATTTTTTTAATTAAGTGATACTCTTTGCAATATATTAGAATAAATAAAAAAAAAGAAAGAATTTAACGAATTTATTGGCTCGTAGCCCTGTTTCTCTCCATTAGTTTTCAATTTATTGATCCTTATTACAATCTACATTTTTATTTTTTTTAATTTTTAGTTTTTTTTTAGTTTATATAGTTTCTTAG
>NW_017277285.1:0-635 GCF_001594065.2 Cyphomyrmex costatus | reverse complement strand
TTATTAGCTCATTTTACTGTTTGTGCTTGTTCGAATATCCACATGGACAATCCAGGCTGTATTCCTCTTGTGTGTATGCTTTGGCTTTATGGGGCTCTTATATGTACTATCATATTACAAAAAACATCTATTTCTGGCAGCATACTTCAATATTAGTCTTTATCATGTTCTATTTATATACATTGATGATACTTTCAACGATATTTATCAGTTTCTACCGTTATAAGGTAAAAATTTTAAAATATTCTTTTCTATTATTACTTGATCTTTGAATACAAAAAATTACTGGATAAGAAAACTCTTAATGACTACAAGAAGTGAAACGCTGTTAACGGTACGCAATTTAAATACAAAAATATCTTAGATACAAATTTCGAACGTTTCAGTCCCATTGTTTGGACCATCATCAGCGTATATAAAAATATACAAAAATGTTACTTGGTGTTAGAGATAATGATATTTGAACGCAGTAATGAATTTAAAATCAAAAGTGGTATGTGCATCACTTAGTGAAGTGAAGGTGTAAATAGTAAAACCCACGTAGTTCTTAACTGATGACATGTATCATTTGAACTATCCACGTACAAAAACTAAAAAATTTACCTTTTCAAAAAAAAGGTAGAAAAGGCGCTAAG
>NW_017277284.1:0-232 GCF_001594065.2 Cyphomyrmex costatus | reverse complement strand
TAACCAATAGTAACGAATTGCTGCTGCAGCGTGCTGCGCATGAAAAAGTACCTTAACGTTTCTGTGTCCTAGCTGGAAAACAGCCATTGACGACACATCACTACATCAATATTTTACTCACGTACGCCACACATATACGTAGATTTTTGTATTGTAATTATGTTTTAATTAGACATCTAAGTCTAATTTTAAGAACTCCACGCTGTTTCTTCATGCAAACTACGTGCCTGTG
>NW_017277283.1:0-642 GCF_001594065.2 Cyphomyrmex costatus | reverse complement strand
GTCTGTCGAACGGATGATGCAATGCCCGCGAGAATGGCGTTGCTCGACCGGTATCTGGGCGCCAGCGTCTACGACGTCGTCACGTCGCAACAACGCGCGTCATGAAAGCCCGAGTCGTCAAAGGGTGCAAGATGACATGAGCACAACCGCGGACACGCATCGAGTAATTCAAACTTATGGCACCACGCCTCCCAAATAATGGGAAGGCGATACTGCCAGATCACGTCTTTAATGAAAATCGTTTTAATGTAAATCGTACGAAAAATATATAAACGAACAAATAGGACAAAACAATGCACGGTCAAAGTCGGCAACACTTTCAAAAATATACGGTAGAAAGCACCCGACCGAAACGCGTCCGCCTCGGCCGAGTGGTTCATCAGAACTGAAGACTTCTTGATAACGCAAAGATTAAGAACAAGACTTCTTGGTTATAACCGACGCGCGCATGCGCAAACTTTCATTAAATGTGCAATGTCACTGCGCATTGAATGAATAACTGCGGACGTTTTTTGACCTACCCCCACCACGCTAGTTTACTCTCCTGGTTCTAGTCTTCTTGCCTACGATACATTTGATCCACTGATATATATAATATGGATAGGGTATGCAATGCTAAAGGTGTCGGGAAAAGCGTGCCGA
>NW_017277282.1:0-348 GCF_001594065.2 Cyphomyrmex costatus | reverse complement strand
CTCCAATATAAATGAACTTCCTTCAATCAAGTTGGGATGTAAGATGAATTTGAAAACGGTACATAAATGCGCATATACTGCTAACGGAACGATCTCGTTAGAATCTATTGCAGACGCAGTTTGTGTTCTCAGCAGTAAGTTTTACATTTTGTGATTTGTTCGTTTTATCTATTTATATTTAACAACATAAATTTACAGAAAAAATCCATTATAACCAAAGTTATCAATATTTTTTAATTTTATATCCAATCTGATTTTTTAGGGAATTGTAATGAATATATTATATATATTAATCTGTAGACTTTATACTAAAATAAAAAAAAAGCTTATACTTAACTTTTTTAAATT
>NW_017277281.1:1239-3531 GCF_001594065.2 Cyphomyrmex costatus | reverse complement strand
CTAAATATTACTGGAATTTTCTCTCATAGCGACGGCGGAACCGGCAAGCTCAGCCACTAAAGAAGTAGAGGGGCGGTTTGTGTGAGCAGGAAAGGTTCGAGGAACGAGAGAGAAAACGCAATAATTACACTCAGAATTAATATAAAACGAATACAACATTTATTTAATCAATGACATCTTGGGAGACGCAATCGGGGTAGCAACTTACTTTACTAACAGCGCGATACAACAATCGTGCGCGCGAGTCGTTGAGCCTTCTATTCGCGGTATCCGTTGGGTTATTCAATAGAAATTGCGATTTCTCCGGCTAAGATCATTGCTCTTATCCTAGCAAAAACAGAAAACTCTGACTCGACGACCTTACTCGAGAGCGTCAACAATTACACAATTACGGACATGATATTTAATCGACGGCAGGAATACATTCATTCTCGCAACTTATTTTAATGCCGGGCTGGATCCCATACCCGTTTCGCGAAGGTCGTCGAGGCTTCTCCTCGCAGTAACAAAAGAACGGATCGACAGTGTCCACGGCTTTCCCCGGCTATAACCCTCGCTCTCATTCTAGCAAATACGGAAAATTCTACTCGACGATCTTATTCGATCGATCTAGACGCGATGACGGAAACAATTACACAACATCGAATTACGATACGCGATGACTTGGTGGCGACCTGACGGCGAGCGTTACTCGACGTACGCGATAATTCTCTAAACGATTCGAGCGAGTCGCACGCGGCATCCTATAATCGTTATTCGTAGCGGCCTTTATTACAGGCGATATGTGACCAACATGCTCTCGGCACGTGCGCCTCACTCGATCTCGCGACGTAAAGGATCAGCGGCTTCACAATCAGCAACGCTTGTCTCACCGATATCCTCTGAGTCTCCTCGGTTGTCCTCCGTCTAGCCGGTAACCTCAATATCCGCGGTATTCTCTCCTTACTTCTCCATAGTTCGGATCCTGCTTCCTCTTACAGAAGTATCGTGCCTCGGCTTGTGGTCGCCACGCAAGTGAGGTCCTTTGTTTCGGCAGCGAGCACGCAGGCCGCGCCGTAATATCAAGTCCTGTCATCCTCGCATCCCATTGGTCGCTAACTGTCTCGCGCGGCCCCGCGAATCGCGTCGGCCCGCGATTACCTCGCGGCTTCGTATTTTACGGCTCGGCGCGAAATCTGAGTCTGTCGCATTGCCGTCCGTTTCCTTTTCTCTCATTGTAGTTCCTCGCCCTCGTGGGCTCTCTGGATCTAAACTTCAGGAGATTCTCCTCACATCTCGCATGCTCTCACTGGCCTTTGCAAAAGTGATCGGCATGAAGAGGGCGCAAATAGAGGACGCACACACGGAATTACAGTAATTATACGACCTGCGTTTCCCTGCCTCCGAAAGTATTCCGCTCGTCGCCTCCGACAATCTTTTTCTCAGTTTTTCTTCTGCTCCGGCAATCGGGTGAGACAGCTTGATACAATCTTCCAAATATAGCCACCGATCCGCACGTCTATCGCTAATAAGAATACTCGCAAAAGAAAAATATCACAAAATAAATACAACAATTTTCCGTAAACTTCGCGGCGCTCGACCGCGCCCGCACGCAAATACGCTCGCCCTCCCCTGAGCCGGGAGAGGGCAGGATCCGTAAGTTTGTATTTGTCGAAAAAGTGACGGACAAAAAACGTCACGTCACAATATATATATTCAAAATATATATTTTAAATAAAATTATAATAAAAATATTTGTAATATATATTTTAAATAAAATTATTTTAAATACTCCCGACTGCTGACTGATATGACAAATACTTAAACCATTCGACAGTGTCATGAGACATTTCGACTGCACGCAGAGCGGTGAGGGAGACAATGAAACTTTCAGCTGATTTTCGAACCGCCTCCATCTAACTTTCGCTGTTCCCCTCAGATCACCGCTCCACGCGCAGACTAATTCCATTCGACTGCTATGGGGCATTTTAATATATTACTACGAAAAGCAACTGTTTTACATTTATTTAATAATTTTGGTTTGCAATATGCGATCGCGTTAACGATTAAATTAAAAAATAAACATGTTATTCTAAAATTGATGCGTTAATATTAGACGGTTAGTGAAAGCAGTCTTGGGATTGTTTTGATGTTTGAAGGGCGGACGCTAGTCGCACGTCCCCCCTTTACCCGGTTCACCAATAAACCGAGCAGTCATAAATACATATTAAATAAAATTATTATTTTAAATTTTATTGATCTATCAATTTATATATATATACATATATATATATGTATATATATATATATATA
>NW_017277281.1:0-789 GCF_001594065.2 Cyphomyrmex costatus | reverse complement strand
AAGGCAATTTTGAAAATAAAGTGCAGACGTATTCTTATAGAAAATTGAACGCTCTTTCACGTAAGAATATTCTTTTTTTGATCAGACCGGTTTACAATAATGTTTTTCAGTTTTGAACTTTTCAAAATGGCGGCGCGCCTAAAAGGCTGCTCTCCATTTTCTTTTAATATAGCTCAAAATGTAGCTCCAGGTCTCTACTTTGTTACTCTAAAAGGACTTAATGGCACACGCATTCGTTTGGGAGTAAGAGCTAGGAAAGTGAGGAAAATGAGTGGTGCGGCAGGGGGACGGAGCGACATTGCCTCACTTTGCTAGCTCTTACTCCTGAACGAATGCGTGTGCCATTAAGTCCTTTTAGAGTAACAAAGTAGAGACCTGGAGCTACATTTTGAGCTAAATTAATTGAAAATTGAGAGCGGTTTTTTAGTCGCGCCGCCATTTTGAAAAGTTCAATACTGAAAAACATCATCGTAAACCGGTTTGATCAAAAAAAGAATATTCTTACGTGAAAGAGCGTTCAATTTTCTATAAGAATACGTCTGCACTTTGTTTTCAAAATTGCCTTTCATGCTTACTAACGACAAGCAAAAAGAGCGCTGCGACGAGAAAGCCCAAAAATTGGGTGGCCCACTTGGCATGGAATGCCCCATATATATATCCCATTATCGGGATTACACTTGTAACGATGCATCCCCCATCGTTCTGGCTAACACCACCCAGCCGAAAGCCGCTGCATCGCTGATTGCGATGCAGTGATGAGGGCGCATAGCGCCCGATAAAATAACAAAC
>NW_017277280.1:0-830 GCF_001594065.2 Cyphomyrmex costatus | reverse complement strand
GTATTTTATTACATCGAGATCGAGAACTAGCAGCGCGAAGTGTTTTTACATAAAAAATTTTTCAATTTAAATACATTTTTTTCATTTTGTTTTTAAATTAAATGTGATATAATTTTTTTTAAAGAAGAATTAAGTCACTTGGTTTCGAATAGGAAGATCTTTTAATAGAAATACAAAGGCATATACTTAGGTTTCATTGTATGAAGATAAAGATAATTCCACTTAGGTTTTACTTTTTAATTTAGTGGAATTTAAATAATAGTACTATATGGGTTCTTAAAGATTAAAGGTACCACTTGTGTTTTACTTTTTAATTTGGTAGAATTTAACTTGGCGCCGACTGTTGATATCAAATCTTGTATACAAATGATAAATGTCATTAAAATTAAGTAAGTAATAAGGTAGAATAACTTGGCGCCGACTATTGATATCAAATCTTTTATACAAATGATACATGTCATTGATTTAAGTAAATAATAAGGATAATATCACGTAGGTTTTTAAAGATTAGAATTCAACTTGGCGCCGACTATTGATATCAAATCTTTTATACAAATGATACATATCATTAGAATTAATTAAATAAGGATAATATCACGTAGGTTTTTAAAGATGGCTCTACTAAACAGCAAATGTGATTGGTCAGTTTCACAGTCGATTAAGTAATTGACGTTGATGAAACTGGCCCAAATGGTTTTTTGTCCAGCAGCACCCACTCTTAGCGCTTTTTTTCTACCTTTTTTTTAAAAAGGTAAGTTTATATGGTATATGCATACAAAAGATACATGTCATTAGAATTAAATAAGTGTATAAGGATGGTACCTCTTAGA
>NW_017277279.1:0-788 GCF_001594065.2 Cyphomyrmex costatus | reverse complement strand
CATATTTAATATGTAATTAATCAAGTAAAATTTGTGATATTACTACTGTAGTATTTATGCGTTTTGTCTGAAAGTTATCAGTTCGCAATTATGGGGGGTCTACATATGTAGTATATAAAAAAATCAAGTATAATTATTTAAGCACTTTGATCCGGCTTTGATGACCGTTATAGGCTCTACTTCTTTCTTTGTTTATTTGAAAATATTTTTTATTTTAGGCAGGAACTCTAGAACTCTTGTTCATTCAAAACTGTGTCGAAAATTTCATTTTTTATTTAAATAATGTGCTAACTTCACAAAAGTCATTTTTAACCCTTGATTGCGCAGTTAAAATACAAAGTGATTTGTAATTTCACTTTTAAACATTACATTTACCATTCAAATGGAATGAATTAAGTTCCCGATAAATATTATTTGGATTTACTATCTGATAATACAAATCATGACGTGATAGTAAAATTTATAGTTATACTAGAAACTTCATTTACTATGTACGTCGCGAATAGTCGGCGGACTCTTTAAATCCAGTTTCGACGGACCGCGCGCGGCGGTCCCACATTTGAGTTGATCCCGTACATACACGGATATATGCCAGCGATATATCAAAATTCCGGTCGCTATGCGAAATCGTTAGGCTCGTTTCCTCATTATATTGGGGAAACGTCTGGGATGCGAGCGACTATCGACAACCGAGAACTCCTCGGAGGAGATCTGGATCAGAACGGAATTCAGAGACGTTAACAACGCGATTATTGCTCGTTTTGTTCTGTGTCGGTTCGGTCTTTCTC
>NW_017277278.1:0-1135 GCF_001594065.2 Cyphomyrmex costatus | reverse complement strand
TTGAGATTTTGATTCAGAACGATTATCCCATTAGGTTCATATTCGAAAATATAAATAAAAGAACAAAATTTTTGATAGAAAAGTATAATAAATCAAAGACTGATTCTGAAACAGATAAGATCACACAAGAAATACAAGTAAAAGATAAAATTAAATGGTTTTGTGTGCCATACATGGAAGAAACAGCTAATAAATTTAAAAATTTATTTGAAAATAATTTTGACCAAAAAGTTGCTTTTTACAGTTTCAACAAACTAAATAAATACATAAAAGTACAAAAAGATAAATTAACTAATGAACAAAAAAGGAATGTAGTTTATAAAATTAATTGCAATAACTGTGATGCTTCATATGTAGGGCAAACAGGTAGAAAATTAAAGACCAGAATTGATGAACACAAAAAACAATTATTAAGTAAATCTGCATGTCTTTCTGTTATCTCAGAACATCGAAAAATAAAAAATCACGATTTTGATTGGGAAAATGTGTCTATTTTGGATGAGGAAAGATTGTACAATAAACGCATAGTTTCAGAAATGATTTTCATTAAAAAACAGTCTAACGGGTTAAATTTAAAAACAGACACAGATCTACTAAACAAAACATACATAGATCTAATAAATAATGGCAAGAGTAATAATAGAATTTGAAAGTCATATTACATATAGACAAAGTTCCTTGCTCAGTTTAAATTCAACAGTTATAAGAACATCACACTATTAATATGTGATTGACGTATTTATTGGATCAAAAAATAGTTCTGTAATTGAATTGATGTATTCCGATCATAATAATAAGAACGATGGTGGTGAAAGAGGCTACATTTGTTTCATACATATCAGGAGACGCGGTAGCGTCTCCGGCCATGTTCATAGACGCTACAAGTCTCTTATCCCGAGCCATCAAAGTCCATTTTTGGGAGGTGCATAATTACTAAAATATAACAAATTTTGAATCGAACGTTATATGTCCTGAAAGGCGGCATCGCCACGAGTAATTTAAGCCAAAAAAAATTTTAAATCGATCAAGCCGTTCTGGAGATATAAACGGTCGAAAAGTGGTGATTTTAATAAAAAATTAAGAAACGTCTCCTTCTCCTTCTTCTCTGTCCGCATTTTTAAACTTTTCAACATCC
>NW_017277277.1:54679-55928 GCF_001594065.2 Cyphomyrmex costatus | reverse complement strand
AATCGAGCGGATCACCTATCAGGAGCAGGTAGAGTAGACCGAACTGAGTCGAAAAGTCTTATAATATTTTTCAGTTGACGCAATATTTAACGAGATATTAGATCTTAAATATAACCGAATAAGACTAATCAAAAGACTAATGAGTTTCTCGTTGTTCACTTAGAAGCAATGTCGAAGCTTGTACGGAGTAATTTTTTCGACACTTGAAGTACGAAAGTATTACTTATAAATAATGAATAATAAGATTAGATTAGAATAAATTAAGGATCCATCGCATTTTCAAAAGCTATATAACGATAATGATGTGAACACATTATGTTAAAATGCCTTTTTCTTATGTACAGAGTAATTGTTATTACGACAATTGAAGTACGAATACCAATCGAGGCTTGGCGTCATTAATGCGAATATTTAAATCAATCTTCCAAACAATATTACATTTTGTACTTGCACCGTAAGAATGATGTCACTATCTTTTCCGAGTTAATTGATAAATTTGTTATCCATACTATAACACAACTAACTCAAAACCGAAAGTTCAAACAAAAATTAGAAATTCGACTAAAGAAAGATTAAAGTCTTTTAATCTAAAACATTTTTATAACTTCTATTTCAATCATTTATTCCATCCATCGAAAGTCTTTTAAGAGCAGGCCGCCATGTTCTTTTTCCGAGTCATTAACAGATTGGTACTCTGGAATTACAAGCAATTATTTTTCATTGCACGGGCTAGTATAAATTAAATCAAATCAAATCTCAATAACCGACTTTTATGTTTTGTGCACTAAGAATAACATATTGCAGAAATTTTTTAGAAAACTGTAATATGCAAATTGTAATCTGTTTTACTTATACGTATGTATGTTCATTTTGAATTTGCACCTTGAATGATCTATTAATTACTTTTCGTGGTACATATTCAACAAAGAAAATATATTTTATGTATGTTCATTGCAGTTATTTCCTAGAAAACTGTAATATGCAGATTGTAATCTGTTTTACTTATATGTAGGTATGTTCATTTTAAATTTGTACCTTGACTAATCTGTCATTTACTTTTCGTGGTACATATTCAACATAGAAAATAACATAACGTATGTTCACTTTGAACTGGCACATTTAGTAATATATCAGTTACTTTTCGTGGTCATATATTATATTAGATAATATCATTTAAAGTATTAAAGGTTTAAATTATTATGTTACATTATTAAATAATCATTTTAATTTAGAAAGGTTCAAATTTTTG
>NW_017277277.1:52099-54035 GCF_001594065.2 Cyphomyrmex costatus | reverse complement strand
TATATTGTCTATATTATAATCTATATTAATCTATATTGTGTTATTGCAATGAAATAAAATCAATACAATTTTATTATAATATTATAAACTTCTCTTTTTCGCGTCGCGTCGTGACACGATGGACGACGCAACGCGTGACGTCGTGACGTGCTCAGTGGAAACGTACCCTTATGCACGCGCCCAATCGTCTATGCTGCCTTCCTTTTTCCAATTAATTGCGTTCAGCAGAAAGTTTATTTTGCAACTGTTGGAAGTTTTGTTTGCACTGATTGGATTATACTTTTAGTTTCAGAAATATGATCTTATCTTAGTAAAAAATCATAAATATCGTTTGTCTCGTCTTTAGTACATTTAAATACTTTTTAAATTTAATATTTTAATTTTTATTACTCAATTTTCACTCACATCATCCTTTATGTCATAAAAGAGGAGTAATTTATGGTATGTTGACAAAATAATTCTATTATGTCATCCAAAGTTTCATAAAAAAAACTTGATTGATGCTATTAATATTTTTTACCTAACGGATATCCACTTGATTTTATTTTCACAACAATAAAAAATAGATTAAAATTTCACATTAATAAAATTAGTTCTAATAATATGTTACGTCCAGACGATTCTCACGATTCTTTCTTCCGGAAAGGTCTACAAGTGACGAGATAGCAAGACCATAAATAAATAACCGACAGTCTGGCTTTCGTCTTACCAAAAATCTAAACAAAAGTACTCGCTATCTCGCCATAAAAATTATTTTAAGACAATTCATTTACGAGCGTACGTGCACGAATTGTGAGAACACGAATCATTTCCTCGAAGTCTCAGCCAGAAAAAGTAATAAATATACACTCTACTGTCACCGAAAACAGTAAGGCCATTCACTCTACTATCAGCCAAACTGCGGATGATTCTCACAAGTTGCGCTCGTTAAAATTAAAATCTGTCATACAGCGAGTCTCGCGAGGAAGGGTGCACGTGCATTTACTCGATGCGGCCCCTCACGTACAGTAAACAGATAAGGCCGTAAAACTTAAGATAGCGGTGACATCGGTCAAACTCCTTCCCGCCCACAAGACGTGTCCTAACTCCCAACCAATCCTAGGGCTAGAAAACTTAACCCTTTATTTTACCGATAAATTCCTCCTCCCATCAGAGTCCGACAAATCAGGGGGAATTAGTATAAAAACCCCGATTTTTGGGAGCTCGCGGCAGTTCATCGCAGTTTTTCGAGTCATCAAGGGCAATTGTCCGTGTCGTAAGACCGAGTCGATTGTCTGAAACGCATCTCGGAGCGAGTCAGTTTCCCCGTGCGTCGGTCAAACGCTTAAACCTTCGTCGGTTTTATCCGGACGGTGCAGTGTCAGGGTGGTTGCGCAGTTCACTACCGGAGCTGTCTATTGGATCGGCTGCTCGCAGGGCCCCGCAAACATCCTCAAAGTCAAGCCGATCAACCCACGCTGACTGTAACAGTGAGGCTGGACCATCGCCATTGACAGTAAGCCTGCATTTATATTATACAAATCAAGTAAAATTTACTATCGAATTCGATTTTATTTATTAGTGGAACATACCACCACAGACGGGGCAACCCCTCGCTGTTCCACTGGGACCGAGCACCCGACTCACCGCACTGCCCAGATACCCCCTCTTACTGTCCAAAACCGGGGAACCGAAAATCAGACTCAGCCAGAAATTCCTCCACCCCTCGACGTTTCTTACTCCCCCGTTTCAAGTCCTTTATCCATCTTAAATGATCTCCTGGATCTTCGTCCTTCTCCTCCTCCTTTCCTCGCAGATTCATTCCAGGAAGATCCTCCACTTCCTTCATATCCTTCTTCTGATGAAGAACCACTAGACCTTACAGTTCCAAGATCCTCCTCTATTCTTCCTGAATCCCCTCCGAGCTTGATCCGAAACCCGAATGACATACAAGGTT
>NW_017277277.1:49839-51301 GCF_001594065.2 Cyphomyrmex costatus | reverse complement strand
TCGAAATGTCCCATGACAGTCGAATGGTATTGTTCTGCGCTCGGTGCGGTGAGGTGAGGAGAACAGCGAAAGCTAGACGAAGGCGATTCGAAAATCAGCTGAAAGTTGCATTTGCCCAACCCTACCCACCTCATCTCACCGCGTGCAATCCAAATGCTCCACGATGATCGAATGTCATTGTTCTACGCGCGGAGCGGTGAGATGAGGAGGATAGCGAAAGCGAGGCGGAGGCGTATTAATTAACGCGTCGACTTTGGACAACATATTTTTATTTATTCATTAACGTGATCGTATATCTTCGGTGCATATTATTACATTATCATATTAATTAAAATATTCGTGCTGTCAAAATCACATTTCAAAGCGATAAAATACTAATTGGTTAGATTTCATTCTGTTTTAAATAATTTACAGTCAAATTTATAAAAAACTATTTAGAAAATGAGAAGGACTGAGTGTACCAGTTATGTAATTAATTCTTTAAATTTAATTCTGTAAAGGATTAAACGTTCTTTACCACTTTTATTTTTAAAAAATTAAGTTATTTAAACACATGTTTTAATAAAAATGTTTTGTGACTCGTTAATTTTATTATAATTATATATATGTAATTTTATTATTGTTGATTTGTTAGGTTTATTATACACACTTTATTTTTTTAACATTGAAAATGATCCGATCGGTGTCGAAACGTATGTGCGAATTCTTACTTGTAAATTTTACTTTGTTTGTTTAATGTATTGTTATTTTGAGTTAATTACATTTATAAATCTTTTTTAAAAAGTTATTCGCTCTTTTCTCTTATTTTTAATCAATTTGTTTAATACTTTAATACTTTAATATATTTAATACTTTTTAAAATTAAAAATTTTTAATAAAAATCAATATTTTCGAGAATATTGAAACCAAGACGAGATTTATTTTTGATCTTGATAATGAAATCAAGACAAGAATTAATTTTTCAATATTTTTGCGAAACAAGACGATATTTTTCAAAATATCGTCTTGCCTCGTCTTCGTGCGTCACTAAAAATGAACATACCTACATATAAGTAAAACAGATTACAATAAAAATATTACACTGTTTTAGAAAATAAATGCAACATACATAAAGTATATTAATTATTCACGAAAGTGATTTATTGCCCTTTTTTCCAGGAAATTCGGCATTTCCACACGCCGCGGCCACCAAGCTGGCCCTATAGAATCGAGCTAAACATAGCTCTCCTGTTCATTATTGTTCAGTCTTTAACACCGCTATAAGGTGTCTCGTGTGCGGTTAGTTCATTATTCGTTCTCTTGTAGTATTAATAAGTCTTCGCGTACGAAATCGTTCTTCTCTAGTAGTTCTATAAGGTTCTTTCGCGTCCGAATTATTGTAAGTGTTATAATTTAGTTTCCTGATTGTAATTACGGTGCGCAACACGACGAAACTCGGGCTGTATCGAGAGTGTGTAAACAG
>NW_017277277.1:45276-48683 GCF_001594065.2 Cyphomyrmex costatus | reverse complement strand
ATTGCATATTATAAAACAAAATTATTAAAGAATGTAAAACAGTTATTTTACGTAGTAATTATAAATTAAAATTATTAAATAAGTGTAAAACAGTTACTTTTTCTGGTAATATATTATGCGCGGTAAGGTGTTATGAGAGGGACAGTGAAAGCTAGACGGAGGCGATTCGAAAATCAACCAAATGTTGCATTGTCGCCCTCACCGCTCCGCGGGCAGTCGAAATGTCCCATGACAGTCGAATACACTTTACGTATGTTCACTTTGTATGGGCAACTTTAATAATTAATAATCAGTTACTTTTCGTGGTAATATATTACAATTTAACTCGTGATAGTACTGCGATGATTTTAAGTATACGTCATATCGGTCAGCAATCGGGAGTATTTAAAACAGTAATTTTATATAATATGTATTTAAAAGATGACTGCTTGGTTTATTGGTGAGCCGAGTGAGGGGGGGATATGAAACTCGCGCGCATCCGCCTTTCCACATCAAAACAATCCCCAAGATTGTTTTCACTAACCGTCTAATATTAACGCATCGATTTTCCTTATTACCTTCATAGTCAAAACAAATTTTTTTAAATAAAGTTTTTTACAATTAAATGAGATAATTTTTCAAAATCTTTTTTTTAAATATTCGTCGTACCAGTCAGCAGTCGGGTTCTTATTTTAATTAATATTTTAAGATGCGGTAGGTCGAAGATGGTGGTGCTGCGAGTAAAAGGTGAGAATGTTAAAAAGTTGTATTAACGAAAAAGAGTGAAATACCGCGAAAAAGAGGGGTGGCGGGAGTGGTTGGTGGAGTGAGGGGGAGGGGCGGCTGGAAGAGGTCCGTTGGGCCGAAGATGGTGGAGGTGCGAGTGAAAGATGAGAGAGGATGTCAAAAAGTTGTAATAACAAAAAAGAGTGAATTACAGCGGAAGAGAGGTGTGGTGGGGGTTAGTGGTGGGGGAGGGGGTGAGGCGAGTGGAGGAGGTCCTGTGGGCCAAAGATGGTGGAGGTGTGAGTGAAAGGTAAAAGAGGATGTTAAAAAGTTCTTAAATACGGACAGACGGACAGACATACAGACATACAGAGAAGGAGACGTTTTTTAATTTTTCATTAAAATCATCACTTTTCGACCGCTTGTATCTCCAGAACGGCTTGACCGATTTAAAATTTTTTTGTCTCGAATTACTCGTGACGATATCGCCTTTCAGGACATATGACGTACAATTCAAAATTTTTTTATATTTTAGTAGTTATGCACCTCCAAAAAATGGACTTTGGTGGCTCGGGATAAGAGACTTGTAGCGTCTCAGAGTTTTTGAACATGGCCGGAGACGCTACCGCGTCTCCTGATTAATAATAAATAATATCATATACTAAAATAATTTTGATAATAATTATGCTAAGACATATTATATATTATATACAGGGTGTCATTAATCGAGCGGATCACCTATCAGGAGCAGGTAGAGTAGACCGAACTGTGTCGAAAAGTCTTATACTATTTTTCAGTTGACGCAATATTTAACGAGATATTAGATCTTAAATATAACCAAATAAGCGCGTTCGTCCGGCCTACTACTGCTAAGCGTGTACGCTTGTCAATCGCTCTGTTCGCGCGCGGGTCGCGAGGCGCGGGGATGGTCTGAGACGTGTCGTCCGAGTTTAGACGCTCGCGGCGGTGTGCGCGGCGCGAGACGTTTTCCACTCCCCGCGCGCCAAGTAACGATGGCGGATATTCGGTAGTAGTAGGCCGGACGAACGCGCTTATTCGGTTATATTTAAGATCTAATATCTCGTTAAATATTGCGTCAACTGAAAAATGGTATAAGACTTTTCGACTCAGTTCGGTCTACTCTACCTGCTCCTGATAGGTGATCCGCTCGATTAATAACACCCTGTATATGCTTATACAATAATACGAAAATATTGTATGTTAAAATATTTAAAAAGGGAAAATTTTTTTTAATGAATTGAATTAAGATATTTCATTTTTTGTATATTTCCATTTATTTATTTTATTTTTAGTATATTTCATGTTTAATATGTTCCAGTAAAAATAGATGAGGTATGGTCCATATAATAGCCACGAGCTTCATGAATCGAAATTGTTGATTTGACATCCTATCTAAAAGTTTAAATAAATAAATAATTAAATATAACATTTAGTAAACATAATATTAATATATTTTATATACATATATATAAACATGCATACATATATTTATAACACATACATATAAAATTAAAGCAATATTTATCTATAATAACATTATCGCTGCACGTGAACAATATCATAAATAATGCAAAATAAAAGTAATAGGTATATGCAATTAAAGAAATATTTTGCAAGAAAGTATTACAATGTAATTATAATATAATGCAATTTGGAAGTAAATAGAGCATTCACTTAAGAAACATACAATATAATGATATAATGCACTTTAAAAGTAAATAAAACACATATGCAATTATAATAATAAACATACATAATTAAATATAACATCTAGCAAACGTAATATTAATATATTTTGTATACATACTAGCACACAGCGCGCGCTATGCGCGCGCCTTTCATATCTTTTATTTATTTTATTTATTAATATTATTTTGATTAGTTAAAATCTTAAATTAATTGTTTTTTTCTAATATTTTATTAATAATAGCATTTAGTAACAATTCTTTTTCGATTTTCAATTCAACTTTGACTGTCGTTATTCTTTTTATTTCATTATCTTGTATACAATTGAAATGTGCTGTATAAAGGTGCCTTTTCACGAGCTGCTGAAACTGGCCGTTCCAGCGACAAAAAAGGTCACGTGATAAAAATTGACGAATAGCAAACGAACATGACGCTTGCTATTCGTCAATTTTTATCACGTGACCTTTTGTCGCTGGAACGGCTAGTTTCAGCAGCTCGTGAAAAGGCACCTTAGGCTGTCTTCCCATAGTCCTGTTGTACCTCTCGGTGCAACAAGATATTATTTTGGGATTCGTTCCGCTCAAAGGGTTGGGACCCACGAGGAAAGACGAGGATAGTGAAAAGGTCGTCGAACAATCACTCACTTCACCACACTTCTATTTAAAATAACCCTTTTTATTTAACAATTTGATAATTGATTACAAATGTTGTACCCCTTTATTCGTATAATTATTTATTACTAAAGATTACAATGCTTTTTAGTAACTGTAACTTTCATTTAATTAATACAGTTGTTTAGTTAAATGAATATATTTTAAAGTTATCGCTCGTGACTTATGAGTAAACCGGTCGGCGACGGTATCGCGGATGTTACTTGACTCGGTTCTCGCGACGCGCGTAACGTATCGTTACGTTTAGATTTCAAGACAAGACTCTGCGCTCGGCAATTAGGCGGTCGCTTATATTGAGTTTGATGATGTCGCTTTTGGTCTTCG
>NW_017277277.1:36585-45036 GCF_001594065.2 Cyphomyrmex costatus | reverse complement strand
CCAGTCAGTAAAATAATATTACTAGGGTGACGTCATCTTACTGACTGGAGAAGTGTTCCCATTCTCGCCAGTAAAAAGTGACGTCAGGATTTGTTGCGTTTCTATGCCCTACGCTTTCTACAGTTTTCGTTTCATATTACAGTTTCATTTCATATTTTCGTCATCAGTGATCTTTATTGAATAGGTAAGTAAATAATATATATTCCATGTAGCAATGTCTTCCAGGTACCCATGTCTTAAAATAATTGATCCCGGCGACTAAAGAGGTTAGACAACGATTTCGTTCCGGTACCGAAATATTACAGAGTTGCAAGTAAACATTGCTACATGGAATATATATTATTTACTTACCTATTCAATGAAGATCACTGATGACGAAAATATGAAATGAAACTGTAATATGAAACGAAAACTGTAGAAAGCGTAGGGCATAGAAACGCAACAAATCCTGACGTCACTTTTTACTGGCGAGAATGGGAACACTTCTCCAGTCAGTAAGATGACGTCACTCTAGTAATATTATTTTACTGACTGGCAAAGGGACTATGGGAAGACAGCCTTAATGTACGACTTTAGTTTTCAATAGATTTCCTCGTCATCTTAGAGGTACTATTGTTGACGCGTTTTTTTTAAAGTGGTATCCCCTATAGGCCTATTCCACTAATGATTTAAATAGCTTTGTTGCAATTTCATAAATCTAATTTGGAAATGATTATTTTTCTAAGACACATCCTGGAAAATTAATTTCCTATATTTCAACTTTCTTTTATTTCTTTCCTTTCTTCCGTTATTATATGCATCTGATTGTGCTCCCTAGGATGAAATTGTTTTTATATGTATAATAACATTAATATTGCACGTGAACAATAAATAATGCAAAATAAAAGTAATAGGTATATGCAATTAAAGAAATATTTTACAAGAAAGTATTACAATGTAATTATAATATAATAATGCAATTTGGAAGTAAATAGAACATTCAGTTAAGAAATATACAATATAATGATATAATGCACTTTAAAAGTAAATAAAACATGCAATTAATAATAAAATAACATACAAGATTTCAGTTAAAGAAAAATATGAAACACAGTGTAATAAATAATAATTCAAAACTTGGAAAAAATGCAATAAAATAATTACAACAATTATAATGAGCTCATAAATCATGAATTACAATTAGTATGTTATAAAAATAAGACTATAGACAAAAAAGTAAAAAATTATAAATGTAAAATGTTTAAAAGGTTTCTATTTTTTGGAGTAATTGTTTTACATGACTTATTATGTTGCTTTAATGTGTAATAAATACGCATGCGGAGAAACAATTTTATTAAGAAATCTTTTGGGAAATCTGGACATGGTGGTACAAAAGTTATATTTTGTGCCAATTGGAACAGATGATTACCAATATTTTTTTTTAACAATTTTTTTCAAAATTTTGACAAATATTTCTTCTAATTTAGTGTTACGTCCGGGGGACTCCACGAATCTTTTCTTTCGTAGAAAAACTAGAAATATAATAAGGATTAACTAAATAAGGAGTACGAAGAAACTTAAACAAATAATATCGTTTCTTCCTGCTTCTTATTTCTAATTTGAAGATCAATGAGTGAGCGTCGACAAACAATTATTAAATAATTAAAAAAAAAGGAATTTGTCTTGACCGACGAATTCAGATGATAAGCCACGTCGCGAGATCAAAAGGTCAACCGGCACTCATGGATCTTATAGAAAAACATCTTCGGGTTAATAGAGTTCAACGCTACACGCGCGTTTCCAGGACCAATGAAAATTCGACACATCATTTGACCCAAATTTTTCCATTTCCCGGAAGTCAATCCCGATCAAAGTCCAAAGTCCGATTACACAAAGAAGGGCATATCGCCCTCCGCAAGTATAAATATGAAGCCGCGAGACTACGAAACTTCACTTCCTTAATTCTAATAGTACGGGTCAGATCCTCGACAGTTCCGATATTACAACCGGTCTCAATAAAGCTTTCACACCCAGTAATTCGCGTGTGACACATATAAAATTTCGAAGTTCCCGTGAAAAGGGCAGCGACTACATCCGACCAGTCCGGGACCTTGCTCCATCACAGGCCCCGACCTTCAGGGACTCCGCCACCAATCTATCAACACCTCATTCATCCCAAAAGTAAGAAGTCAATTTTTTTGTTCTATTATTATTATTTGACCATCTGCTATCTCTCTCTCTCTCTTCTCCTTCCTTCTTCATGCATGATTTTCTCTTTTCCCTTATTTTCCGAATTGCTTCAGCGTCTAACGCCTCAAGCGATTCTCTCTTTTCTTTTAGTTTCCGAATTGCTTAGCGTTTGACGCCTCAAGCGATTTTCTTTCCTTACTCTTTATTTTCCGAATTGCTTAGCGTCTAACGCCTCAAGCGATTCTCTCTTTTCTTTTCTGAATTGCTTAGTGTCTGACGCCTCAAGCGATTTACTTTCCTTACTCGTTATTTCCCGAATTGCTTCAGCGTCTAACGCCTCAAGCGATTCTCTCTTTTCTTTTAGTTTCCGAATTGCTTAGCGTTTGACGCCTCAAGCGATTTTCTTTCCTTACTCTTTATTTCCCGAATTGCTTCAGCGTCTAACGCCTCAAGCGATTCTCTCTTTTCTTTTATTTTCCGAATTGCTTAGTGTCTGACGCCTCAAGCGATTTACTTTCCTTACTCGTTATTTTCCGAATTGCTTCAGCGTCTAACGCCTCAAGCGATTCTCTCCTTTATTCCTTCTTTTCTTCTATTCTCTTTCTCTCTCTCTCTCTCTCTCTCTCTCTCTCTCTCTCTCTCTCTCTCTCTCTCTCTTTCTCTCCTTGGATTCTTCTTTTCCTATTTAAATTTTCCTAATGAGAGATGGTCTTAATGGTAGATGGTCTGGAATAATAAACACCGAGCGGGACGTAGGAAGCGGTGCAGAATTGAACGTTTGCGCCGGCTGAGAGTTCCAGCCGTAACGAGGGTTCAATCAAGAACCTCCCCAAACGAGACTTTTCAAGTACCAGGGAATATAGTAACACCAACAAACAAAAACGAAATACAACCACAGACAACAACGAACAGTATACCGGTCATAGACTTGACCGAAACCGAGACTCTTCCCCTTCCAGACTCTACATCACTCCCTTTTCCTCCTCTAATCCCAATTTCATATTCCCCCGTTCCTTTCGAACCGGATATTCCTATTAACGAATTATACCTCGATTTAGAGGAATACCTCAACACTCAATCTCCCTTTCCCTCATCAGACACATCATTAATATACAAGCCGTATCTCACAATTAAAAAATATTAAAATAATTTAGAAATGTTAAGTTAGATTAATTAATAGTTCACTTTTTAGATTGTAAACTATGCATTAAGAATAAAAATCTTGTTTTACGTTTATTCCTGTAATTTACTCAGAACCTCCCTCGACTCATTCCTCATCCCACTAAGTCGCACGGTCCGATCCCTGATCAAAAGGATTAAGTTCCTTGATCTAAAAGGGGACCGACGGAGACGCAGTCGCAGGACTGGGTAAAGCGTCGCACGCTGACGTTGACCCATATCTGTGACCTTATTGCGTCTCCGACTTGTGGCACGCGTCTTAAAGCGTCTGCCACAAGAGCGGTGTCAGTTGCGTCCTCCCATGCCCCCTCCTCAACTCCTGAATTCTCCCATATAATAAAAGAATCCTGGGGCTTGGACGTAACATTATGAATATAATAACAAAAATCATTAGTTGGTATTGTTGGGGATTACAATAAATACACCCTTTTTTTCTAGAGTGAACTGAACAGTGCTCCTTTAATGAACTTAACAAAATCACAATTTCAAATGTATTACTGAGATAACGTCTAGTAGTCTTATGGACGGTTCGAGCGCTTCTAACTTAAAAACATACAACGATCTCTTCATACACGCAACGCCCGCTAGCGTCACTCCGAGCATAAAACAAAAAACTTACAATGGTTGACCGGTCGCTATTAGAACAGACTTTCGAATACAAATTCGCACATACTGGCCGCCTTGGAGTGTAACTTCAATAAAGAAAAATAAACTTAATGATGCGATAGATAGATCATAACTATGACATATAATTATTAAGTAATTAATCAATTGGCAGAACGCAAATCTTTGCTAAGGGACGCTGAATAATTCCGGTGGTAATTTTTAGCGATACAACTCGCGTCGGACTATCGGTGCCGGCGTGGAGTTCACAAATTCTGCCGATACGCCACTTCAACGGCGGTGAAGTTTCGTCACGAATTATTACTAATTTCCCTATCTGTAATTCGTTATTACGCACAACGGTTTTCCATTTGGTATGTTGTTGTAATTGTGCAACGTATTCCTTTGACCAACATTTCCAAAACGACTGCTGGAGATGCGTTAATAGTTGGTAACGATTGATACGGTTTTGTGGAATGTCAAGTACAGATTTCTCTGGTAACGCCATAAGGGAAGTTCCGATTAAGAAATGTCCGGGTATTAGCACCTCCAGCTCATCGGGAGAATTGCTCAAAGGGCACAATGGTCTCGAATTGAGAATGGCCTCGATTTGTGTCAGTACAGTGTAGAATTCCTCAAATGACAAAAGTGTATCGTTAATTACAGCTTTGAGATGTGTTTTTACGGACTTTACATTTGCTTTCCACAATCCTCCCATATGAGGAGAGTGCGGTGGGATGAACTTCCACAAAATTCCTAAGTTAGACGCATAGTTGATGATAGTTGCTTGGTGATCGGATTGTGACAAAAATTGACCTAATTACCGCAATAGATTACTTGCACCTACGAAATTTCTCCCATTGTCAGATAAAATAGAATCGCATTTTCCTCGTCGAGAAATGAATCTCTTAAGTGCGTTCAGAAACCCTTCAGTCGAAAGATCGGATACTAATTCAAGGTGTATAGCCTTAGTGGCCATACAAACAATAAGACAAAGATAGACTTTGCCGGACTTATTTCGATTTTAATGTTAAATGGCCCCGCGTAATCTACGCCTGCATGACAGAATGCTCAAGACGGAGTAACCCTCGACTCCGGCAGATCACCCATACGCTGCGTCATGCTACGAGGTCGCAATCGAAAGCATAAGAGGCACGTTCTAAGTACTTGTTTAATGGCGTTTTTTGCGTGAATTATCCAATATGTTTCGCGAAGAGTCGTTAATAACAATTGTGGACCCATGTGAAAATGATTCAAGTGCTGATCGCATATGATCAAGTCAGTCAATGTATCATGGGAAGACAAAAGGATCGGATGTTTCTGAGAGTAGAAAAGTGGGGCATTCCTTAACCATCCGCCGACGCGGAGTAGTCCATCTAGATCAATCACAGGTTTGAATGAAATGGTCTTGCTGTGTGAGTCTATTGGTTTGTTTCGTTGTAGATTGCGTAGTTCATCTGAGAACTCCCTTTGTAGATGAATTTTTATGAAGATAATCATTGCTCTCTGTAGCTCCTCAGAAGTAAGTGGTTCGTTAAGTCTTGGCGACTTTGATATTGACAATGCACAGTTAGTTTTAAATCTCATGCATGTTGCAATGACTCTCTTCAGCCTTGTTAATGAAGAATATCGACTAGCCAAATCGATTGATTTTTCTGTGCAGAGTAACGTGACGGACTGATTACGTGACTCAGGTACATCGGTCGGTAATTGAGCCGTCGAAACCGGCCATAAAGCTGGAGTTGTTTTTAACCAGGGTGGTCCTTCCCACCACAGTGTGGCGTCGATCAGTTGTTTTGGTAGAACTCCACGTGAGATCAGATCAGCGGGATTGTGTTCTGAACGTACGTGTGACCAATATTGTTTATTGGTTAATCGTTGAATCTCGGCTATGGGATTGGCGACGAATGTTTGCCACTGAGACGGCTCGCCTTTGATCCAAGCTAACACGATCTCTGAGTCCATCCAGAAATGATGCTCCGTGATTGTGCATGTGAGAGATTGTGATACCTTCTGGACTAACTCTGCAAGAAGAACGGCATCGCATAATTCTAGTCTGGGCACACTGTTAGTCCTTAATGGTGCCACTCTTGACTTCGCTGTGAGTAGTTGTACTTTAACTGCTCCAGTATCATCGACTGATCGAATAAATACACACGCGCTATATACAGACTGAGATGCGTCGCAGAAGCCGTGTAGTTGTATATCAACTGGATTGTGTATAACTGCGTGTCGTGGTATTACGATTTGATTGATTAGCGGTAGTTATTGATAGTAGGATGACCAAATGAGTCTGATGGGTTCTGGTATTGGAGTATCCCATTCTATTTTGAGTTGTCATAGTGATTGCAGTAAGATCTTTACCTTGATAATAACAGGTACAATCAATCCTAATGGATCAAATATCTGTGTAGTTATGGACAACATGTAGCGTTTGATAATAACTTCGGGAACGGAATCACAAGTAGCTTCATATCGTAGTGTATCCGCGGTTGAGTGCCACAATAACCCGAGAACCTTTGTATCTGTGAGCCCCTGACTGTCAGAGTATTCGTTGTGGCTGAGTGATGTATTTGAACGTATTTTGGCTAATTCAAATCCAGCTGTCTTCAGAATATTGCTTATCTGAGCTCTAGTTTCAAGAAGTAACTGCACTGACACCTCACCAGTGATCAAATCATCCACGTAGAAATCACGAGATATAATTGCAGCTGCGTGAGGATGTGTTTTCTCGAAATCCAACGACAGTTGTTGCAAGCATCTTATAGCTTAAGTATGGAGCTGAGGCGACTCCATACGTAACCATGTTTAGAGTAAACGTTTTAACAGGCTTATTAGGATTGTCCCTCCATAATATACATTGGTGTAATCGATGTTCTGGCTTAACCATTACTTGTCTATACATCTTAACAATATCACCCGTTAAGACGTACGGGTGCTGTCGAAAGCGGATGAGAAGTTCGAATAATTTGGGTTGGATCGTAGGTCCCACTAACAGGCAGTCATTGAGCGACTTTCCGGAAGTCGTAGGACTAGATGCATCGAAAACTACTCGAAGTTTAGTCGAGATTGAAGCTTCCTTTATTACTGCGTGTTGAGGAAGGTAATTAATCCCTTTTTCTTCATCGTTAGGCAATATAGACATGTGACCAAGTCTAACGTATTCGTTCATGAATTCAATGTATCTTGCTTGCAATTCGGGATCCTTACGGAATTTGCGTTCCATACTGCACAAGCGCTTGAATGCAATAGCCTTGGATTCTCTTAAAGTGTTCGGATCTGCCCGAAATGGTAATGATACTTCAAATCGTCCTTCATCGGTTCGGCGATATTCCCTTTGAAACGTCTCCTCACACTGAGATTCCTGCGTTGAAAGTAAATTTGTTTTTGGTATATCTTCAATATTATTAATCCTAACATATCATTAAAATGAAAAGGTCAAGCCATGTTCAAAAATAGATCCTCGCAAATTAAAAAACCCAACAAATTTAAACCTTTGAAAACTAACCGCAAAAATTTAATCCTTCCTAAATTAAAACGATTACCTAACCACAAAATAGAAAACCCAATCAACCTTTGAAAATTAACCCCAAAAATTTGAACCTTTCTAAATTAAAATGATTATCTAATAATGTAACATAATAATTTAAACCTTTAATACTTTAAATGATATTATCTAATATAATATATAACCACGAAAAGTAACTGATATATTACTAAATGTGCCAGTTCAAAGTGAACATACGTTATGTTATTTTCTATGTTGAATATGTACCACAAAAAGTAAATGACAGATTAGTCAAGGTACAAATTTAAAATGAACATACCTACATATAAGTAAAACAGATTACAATCTGCATATTACAGTTTTCTAGAAAATAACTGCAATGAACATACATAAAATATATTTTCTTTGTTGAATATGTACCACGAAAAGTAATTAATAGATCATTCAAGGTGCAAATTCAAAATGAACATACATACATATAAGTAAAACAGATTACAATTTGCATATTACAGTTTTCTAAAAAATTTCTGCAATATGTTATTCTTAGTGCACAAAATATAAAAGTCGGTTATTGAGATTTGATTTGAAATTTATTTAATTTATACTAGCCCGTGCAATGAAAAATAATTGCTTGTACCAATTCCAGAGTACCAATCTGTTAATTCCAGAGTACCAATCTGTTAATGACTCGGAAAAAGAACATGGCGGCCTGCTCTCAAAAGACAGATGAGTTTCTTGTTGTTCACTTAGAAGTAATGTCGAAGCTTGAATGGAGTAATTTTTTCGACACTTAAAGTACGAAAAGTATTACTTATAAATAATGAATAATAAGATTAGATTAGAATAAAATAAGGACCCACCGTATTTTCAAAAGCTCCATAACGATAACGATGTGAACACACAAAATTATGTTGTAATGCCTTTCACTTATGTCATTCTCAACAATACCAATCGAGGCTTGCCATCATTAATGGGAATATTTAAATCAATCT
>NW_017277277.1:34405-35917 GCF_001594065.2 Cyphomyrmex costatus | reverse complement strand
TGGCCGACAACTTTCTAAAAAATGGATGAATTTGCTTGAAACGAGTTACTCGGGGGTTTTCGGGGTCGCAGATTACAAATTTGATGTCAGTTTTCACTCATATATAAGCGTCTTCCACTTATATTCAATCGTTTTGAATCCCAAAATCTATTTTCATTTTCGTATTCAGCAACCTTGTGAACCCCCGAGTAACTTTTTTCAAGCGAATTCAGTAGATTTTCAATTTTCATATCCGCCATATTGGATCCGCCATTTTAAATTTTTAGAAACTGACATCAGATTCGCAATCGGCGACAACGAAAACTCCCGAGTAGAGTTTTTCAAGCGAATTGTATGTGATTATTTTTTACAAACGATTTCTTTTTCAAAAAATGGCCATTCTTTGGTATATTATTGTTTATAATTAATGAACTATAGTATGTTAATATGTATGATGTCTTGTATTCGACAAATAAATGCCTCAACTATGTAGAAAATTAATCACGACGTAAAAAACATGAGAAACTGATTTTTAAAGGTGAAAAAATCAATGGATAAAAGGTGGGACGCTCAGCGTCCCACCGTGACGCAAAGGGTTAACACAATCGTAACACACTAATACAATTCTGACAAGGGAAGTTATTGAAGTGTTAATCGCGAATATACACAAGTATTGTATGGTTCGAAGGGACTTGTCAAATATAAGTTACCCCTAGAGTATTTCGCTTGAATGGGCTATATAGATGGCGCTACGCGCAAATTAAATTAAATTACATTAAATTAAATTTTAACACTTTTTCTACCATAATCGTCATTCTGACTTGTCACCAATACATTTTAATCTGTCAATGACGTCTAGGAAGATTATAGGACCACTGATTACAAATAAGGTTCTAGATTTAAGTAATTCAAAATGTCGGATCCAAATGGCGAACGACTTTTTGAAAAATTAGTTTTATTTATTTGGATCTTCTTACTTTCCTTTAGCGTTACCCGGGGCCAACGACGTGGACGTAGAAAGTTATGTGGCTCCTTTTTGGTTTTTGTTGTTTTTTGTTGTTTTTGTTGTTTTTTTTGTTTTTGTTTTGTTTTGTTTTTTGTTTTTTTGTTTTTGTATAATAATAATAATAATAATAAAACAACAAAAACGACAAAAACAAAAAAAACAAAAACAAAACAAAAAACAACAAAAACAACAAAAAACAACAAAAACCAAAAAGGGGCCACATAACTTTCTACGTCCACGTCGTTGGCCCCGGGTAACGCTAAAGGAAAGTAAGAAGATCCAAATAAATAAAACTAATTTTTCAAAAAGTCGTTCGCCATTTGGATCCGACATTTTGAATTACTTAAATCTAGAACCTTATTTGTAATCAGTGGTCCTATAATCTTCCTAGACGTCATTGACAGATTAAAATGTATTGGTGACAAGTCAGAATGACGATTATGGTAGAAAAAGTGTTAAAATTTAATTTAATGTAATTTAATTTAATTTGCGCGTAGCGCCATCTATATAGCCCATTCAAGCGAAAT
>NW_017277277.1:29402-33872 GCF_001594065.2 Cyphomyrmex costatus | reverse complement strand
TTTTTTAAAAATTATGGTTAGGTTGGAACATCTCGCAAAAAATATTTTCAAATACCTTTTGATACGTTTTGTATGCCCAAATTTTTTTAATAAAATTGTATCTGATAGGTCTCGTGACAAAAATAAAATATGAAAATACTTCATAAGGCAATATCTCCGAAAAGGGGTGGTGTACGGAATTAAAAATTTCTCCAAATTTTTTTTTCGGGTCAACGAACTTTTTGGTGACATGCTGGTCATAATCCGTTTGGGGGCCGATTAACCCCTTCTTAACTTGCTAGAGCCTTTATTATCTATGCTATAATACAACTAACTCAAAACCGGAAGTTCAAACAAAAATTAAAAATTCAACTAAAGAAAGATTAAAGTCTTTTAATCTAAAACATTTTTATAACTTCTATTTCAATTATTTATTCCACCCATCGAAAGTCTTTTGAGAGCAGGCCGCCATGTTCTTTTCCCAAGTCATTAACAGATTGGTACTCTGGAATTACAAGCAATTATTTTTCATTGCACGGGCTAGTATAAATTAAATAAATTTCAAATCAGATCTCAATAACCGACTTTTATATTTTGTGCACTAAGAATAACATATTTCAGAAATTTTTTAGAAAACTGTAATATACAAATTGTAATTTGTTTTACTCTGCACTAAGAATAACATATTTCAGAAATTTTTTAGAAAACTGTAATATGCAAATTGTAATCTGTTTTACTCATATGTATGTATGTTCATTTTGAATTTGCACCTTGAATGATCTATTAATTACTTTTCGTGGTACATATTCAACATAGAAAATATATTTTATGTATGTTTATTGCAGTTAATTTCTAGAAAACTGTAATATGCAGATTGTAATCTGTTTTACTTCTATGTAGGTATGTTCATTTTGAATTTGTACCTTGAATAATCTGTCATACCTTGAATAATCTGGCGGGTGGAAGATGTCCGTTGGGCCGAAGATGGTGGAGGTGCGAGTGAAAAGTGAGAGAGAATGTCAAAAAGTTGTTATAACGATAAAGAGTGAATTACGGCGAAAGAGAGGGATGGCGGGGCTGGATGGGGGAGGAAGGGGGAGGTACGAGTGGAGGAGGTCCTGTGGGCCGAAGATGATGGAGGTGCTAGTGAAAGGTGAGAGAGGATGTTAAAAAGTTTAAAAAATTTAAAAATGCGGACAGAGAAGGAGAAGGAGACGTTTCTTAATTTTTCATTAAAATCACCACTTTTTGACCGCGTATATCTTCAGAACGGCTTGACCGATTTGAAATTTTTTTGGCTCAAATTACTCGTGGTGATGCCGCCTTTCAGGACATATAACGTTTGATTCACAATTTTTTATATTTTAATAGTTATGCACCTCCCAAAAATGGACTTTGATGGCTCGGGATAAGAGACTTGTAGCGTCTCATAGTTCTTGAACATGGCCGAAGACGCTACCGCGTCTCCTGATTTGTAAGTATACATTTCAAAAGTAATTTATAATAAATATCTGTAACAAATTTTAAAATGATAAGAAATGTAGCTACAAAAGAACGTTCTTGACGTGAAAAATGAATATTACAATAATTCTACAATCGAAGAACCTACATACTATAATGAATGACTAAAAATGTAACAAAAGCAGTCCTTCACGAAAATTAAAATATATGGTTTTCGAGAAAGATATTAAAAAATAATGTATTTATTTAATATTTGTATTTTTTTCATATTTTTAAAGTCATAAATTTAATTCTCGAAAACAATCGGATTTTACTTTCATACAGGACAAATTTCATTATATTTTCATGAAGAATACCTCAGAATATGTTTCATTTCATATTTTGTCATTTAATGAAACGTCCTTGTATAATGTGTAGCTTCCATTTTGCGGCGTCATGAATAGGGAGCGGATCACTTGCACACTGTAACTATTGCCCACTGCCTATCACAGCAACTTCTGCGTAGGAAATTTTTTTTTTCTAGCGTTGTGATTGGCTTGTGCGCAACTGGCTCGTGTGCAATTGATATACGTCCTCATGAATATATATGAATACTTCACGCCACAATTGTTTTGTTATATTGAACCTAAAACTTCTTACTCAGTATTTTATGAGTGATTTCATGGAGTGTCCGCAAATCGGAGGATTTAAAAACACATCTTGTATTACTAAGAAGAAAAAAATACATAACAAATATATAAATTATATAGGTATTGAATGCATGTCGTTTATGTATAATTTTTTTCTTCAGGAATGACCCTTGCAATTTCGATGTGGAATCTTCTCTTAGGTTTCCAAAGTCGATAAATTGTCCTCCAACAGGGACTATCCCTGTTTCTTTAACAGAGGTGGGGAACAAAATAGTGACAAAGAGATTTGTACTCTTCAATGCACAAAAATCGTCGAGCGATTAATGTGAGTATATCATTTTTTAATATTACAGATTTACTAATTTAAGTTTTTCCGTGTGAAAATCGATTTTAAATATGACACTTATTAAGAAGTATTAATCGTTCTTTTTAATCTTCTGCGGTATGATTCCTATTTTAATTTAATTTTCTGTATGTTACACATCACATATTAAATATTTTACAAAAGATCGAACTATTCTGAATTTTCGGCGTAAGTTGCATTAACTGTTCAAAGTAATACTCCTGCAAATATTATGCGATTTGATTTTTACAAAAATATTTTTATGTAAACTGGCCAATTATGATGATGCAGATGTTTATATAAAACTAAAACTATTTACTATATATATTTACATACATTATAACTTCTTTATCGAGGTCAATTGCATTAACCAAACAAAAAAGGTTTAGTAACACAATTCTTTGCAATATAATTCGTAATTTATGAAACATCATAATATTTTCTTGAGGTGGTTCCTTAATAAAATACCGAAAATTTAGGATACCTTACCACAAGGCTCAAAATTACAAATATTGAAATTTAGATTAAATGTTAAAACTACGTGTATATTTTAATAAAATAGTATGAAGCACACGATATAGCTTACTATATCGTGTGTTTCATACTTTTGCTTACAAAAGTGATGAAATAAAAACAAGTTAATTTCTTGTATAATTTGTTCTTGTACATTGCAAGCGAGATTATTTAGCCATTTCAACGCACTAAATATCTTTCCAGAATTGTTGTGTGTGCGTGCGTGCGTGCGTGCGTGCGTGCGTGCGTGTGGACCTATTACTTTTTTGTGTCCACTACAATCATAATTTTTTAAACAATTATAGTAATCTCATTTTTTTTTTAGAGAAGTCTATGATAACATTTGCGTGCAATTAGTAAAAAAAAAAAGCGTTTCCGATTTTTACCTATTACTAATTGTAAGTTACACGTTAAAAGTTACGTTTTCAATATTTTTTCTCTCTCATTTCATTCTTAACCTACCTGCCCTAAAATTTTACACACGTCAAATTCGGTAATTCAACCTTATTATATAAAGAAAGAAGATTTCTATGATAATTCGATTTACTAAAGAGTCACCTGAAAAATAGGAAACTTTGTAACGATGCACTCCGCAATGCATCGCTCCGACGATACCAGCCGCCAGAAATATTTCATATTTCGCGATATTAGAATTACCGCCGTCGACAGTAGCTATCGCCGCTCCGACCGAACGCGTCCGAAGATCGCCGAACGATCTGCGCTTCGCGCTATCCGCCGCTCCGACCGAACGCGACCGAACATCGCCGATCGACAATCCCCTCCGCAGAAATTGCCAACCGCCAGGCGATAACGGAAAAGACCGTAATCAAACGAGCAGGAGCAATAATTAGTATATAACGCGTAATTATTGCTCCGGGAGCTCTCTTCTATCCTAACCGCCGCTCCAGTACGAATCCTGCTCCGATCCTAGCTCCGGTGATCCGACGCGAAAAGGGGGTCAAGTGTTCTTGGTCTCCGTCAAGCGTTCTTGACAGTCGATCACCAAAACTCCTGATCCGCTGGCCGTACGACGCGAAAAGAGGGTAAAGCGTTCTTTGCCTCCGTCGAGCGTTCTCGACAGCCGTACGCCAGTATCCTAGAACTACCGCACCGACGCGAAAAGGGGGTGAAGTGTTCTTCGCCTCCGCCAAGCGTTCTTGGCAGTCGGGCGTTAGTGTATCCGTGCCTTACATTTTGCGAAGCGTCCCTCATTGCATAGAGGGAACGCCCACCGCGTAATCCGCGCCGCGACCGTCATCCGCCGCTGGCGTATACTTCGCGTACGCGTATCCGTATTGTTATACCGCCGACCGCGCCTCGCGTCCGTCTTGGGATTCGGAGATTCCCCCGCGTTTTCCGCCGAACTCGCGCCGTAATTTACACGTATAGTTTTTCTGTTCGTGCCGTCCGTAATATCTTAGTTTTTTCTGTCCGCGCCTCATTGTTTTTCTGTACACGTCTTGTATACGTTTCGTCTACTTGCCGTCTCGACACGACACACATACACCTGCGTACACCGACACACGACACACACCTGTTTGTCAT
>NW_017277277.1:27261-27505 GCF_001594065.2 Cyphomyrmex costatus | reverse complement strand
GCAAAACCGCATTCTCCAGCTACACCGTACATGATAATCATGTCAGTGTATTCCTGGAGAGTATAACTTGCCATTTTTTCGAGATAGTCGCGATGTTGTGGTCCGCACGTTAAATACTGGACGACTGAAAGATTGATCGTTTTGACGAAACAAATGAAGTTGATAACAAATGAATAACGTTTTTCCCGCGCGCGAAAGACATCCCGATGTATGTGTTATTTTGAGATGTATTCAACGGGTGCAG
>NW_017277277.1:26860-27115 GCF_001594065.2 Cyphomyrmex costatus | reverse complement strand
GTCTGATCTTTATAAAATGATTTCGCTGTTTTTAAGAAATATTAACTGTCAGCGAAATGTAACGCAGGATTGCTCGCGCAGTGTCGGCGGAATGTTCTTTTCCCCGACCGCATCCTGTGGACGGACGAAGCAACCTTCACACCGAACGGTGTGTTTAATTCAAGGAATAATTTGTACTGGGCTGAAGAAAATGCGCACATTATTCGCCAAGGTGCATTTCAGTATCGTTGGTCGATTAATGTGTGGGCAGGAGTA
>NW_017277277.1:26094-26330 GCF_001594065.2 Cyphomyrmex costatus | reverse complement strand
GCCACGGCTAACGGGACCAGTATACGCCGACTTTTTGGAAAATGAGTTGCCGATCCTTCTCGAAGACGTTCCTCTTCGCGAACAGGAGGAACTCATTTTCCAACATGACGGGGCTCCTGCGCACTTCGCGCGACAGGTACGTGACATATTAGATACGCGCTATCCGGACAAGTGGATGGGTCGACGTGGCCCAATCATTTGGCCGCCGCGGTCGCCGGATCTTAACGTGCTCGACT
>NW_017277277.1:19310-25430 GCF_001594065.2 Cyphomyrmex costatus | reverse complement strand
TGTATGTACACGGGCATGTACACGCTTTAGAGCGAACTAAATTGAGTTCTCAAAAAGATTTCGATCATTTCCCGATTTTCGCAGTCAAAATATTAATTTCTGAAGCGCCGAATATTCGCTATCGCGATAGCTAGCCGCGCGAAGAGTGGGGATGGTTAGCAAGCGCTCCGCCGCCCGCACCGCGCACACCGCCGCTAGCCCCCAAACGTCCGCTTCGCGCGGCCCGCGCGCCCGTTACGGCGTTCTGTAGGCGTACACTCAATGGTGTGGTAGGCTGGACGAACGCACGTATTTGCCAATCTTTAAAAATTAATATCTCGTTAACTATTGCTGCAATCCCAAAATGGTACAGGACTTTTCGACTCAGTATAGTCTGTTCTACCCACCCGTGAAATATTTGGCGGTTATTCTCGCCCACCCAGTATAATAGCATAATATAAGTGGATGCTTTTTATCAACGTATGTGTAACATGCTGTATAATTCCGCTCTTTTCAATCCAACTAAATCGATATTCATATATAACTGTAGATGTGTATGATTGTATCAAATTGTGTTATAGTTAAAAAGCATGGAATTGTGTTTCACTGTGACGCCTGTGTACATTGCTGGAAAGCGTCCAGTAAAAGTATTAATCAAATTATTTAATTAATATATCGGAAATGATTCCCTAAAGAAAATATATTGTTCAACTGTCAGCTCCCTAAAAAAGGTGTATTATTGAATTGGATAAAACTCACTCTTTAATTCTCCCAAATTTTGACAAAATCGGCGGGAAACAATTCATAGCCTTTCCTTGTAAACCGAATATATTTAGTATTGTATACACCTTTTTGAGTCTGAACACTGGTTGTTGGTGTGTGGTTAAAATAAATCTTTATTGTGTCTAAATAAGTACATCAACGTTTCGATCCATGATTCAGATCCTTTTCAAGTCTCATCAGTATAAGTATAGATAAATTAATGTTGTTATCATTGTGCTCTCTAGAACACTGCACATTTTGATATGATATATTACATATAATAATTATTACACATTTGATAATAATTATTATATGTAATATCATATCAAAATGTGCAGTGTTCTAGGGAGAGCACAATGATAACAACGTTAATTTATCTATACTAATACTGAGACTTGAAAAGGATCCGATAATCATGGATCAAAACGTTGATGTATTTATTTAGACACAATAAAGCTTCATTTTAACCACACACCAACAACCAGTATTCAGACTCGAAAAGGCTTTAATTATTTTCTAGGATTTATTCAACCAAGTCAATTTATCAATCTTTATTTTTTATACACCTTTTTGCTGAGAATTTTGTATAAAAATTTTTTGTTTTTGTTACGGAATGTCTTTTATAACATATTGCAATAAATGAATAAAATAATAAATAAATGTAAAAATCTTCTCTATTTATGTAATAATTTATTACTAATTTAATAATTTAGTACTAACTTTGTAACGATGCATCCCCCATCGTTCTGGCTAACACCACCCAGCCGAACGCCGCTGCATCGCTGATTGCGATGCAGTGATGAGGGCGCATGACGCCCGATAAAATAGCAAACATAATTCGCAGGTACAAAGCGGCAGTAACGGCCGCGTAACACCGAGCACCGCCGATCGAGACCGAAGTAGAGCGATCGCCGCGGATTCCCACTTCTTGGGACTCAGACCCGAACACCGCAAAGCACGGGAAAACGCGAACGAAAGCGAAAAATCACGAACGCGGCATTTTCGTTCGTATAAAAATGCCGCGTTACGAGAAAAGAGGTGATTCCTGTCCCGACCTGCTCCAGACAACGAATCCCGAAATCCTAGAAAGCCTATACGATACCGAGAAAACGGGCCAGAGCGTACTCTAGCTCCATCGAGCGTTCTCGACAGGTCTCTAATCAAGCATCCTAGTGCACCGAACGGCAAGAACCGAGGGGCAGAGTGTGCTCTGCCTCTGCCGAGCGTTCTCGGCAGCCGTCTCGGTGCAACGTGCAACAACCACTGCATCACGCACTGCGATCGACCAGCAGTCGCCCGGGGTGGAGAGTTCTCCACCTCTGCCGAGCGTTCTCGGCCGCTGGTCATCGCCCGTCTTAGCGCATCTACACGAATCCGCGATAACGCCCGAACAACCACGCGTCGCGAATTACAGACTGCCGTATTGACAATTCTAAATATAAGCCAGGCACAGCTGATCAGCCTCGCTAGCCGAGACCGCGAGGAAGAAAAAGGGAGCATAGTGAGCCGTCCGTTTTTTGCTGCGACCCGTCATAATATCGTCTCGAGCAACACCGCTCACTCGCTCTCACTTGCTCCCTCGCATTCCTACCCGCGGCTCACGCTCTTACACTCACTGCTCGCAAATTCTCAGCAAAAAGGTGTATAAAAAATAAAGATTGATAAATTGACTTGGTTGAATAAATCCTAGAAAATAATTAAAGCCTTTTCGAGTCTGAATACTGGTTGTTGGTGTGTGGTTAAAATGAAGTATCCACCGCGCCGATTGCGATTCACACACACGCACACACACACGCACACACCCGCTCTGCATTGTCAAATAAACACCGCACCAGCTGCGCTTCGTACACACACAACACACACACACACACACACGCACGCCGCTATACCTGACGATTGTCTCGGCGCTAAGCCGTTTCTTATATTTCGTTCCGGCAGAATATAAGCCATTTCGTCGAATTAAAATAAAGTGAATTGTTTGGTTATTATACGCACCTGTCTGAGACTTTACTTGCCTGACACTCTCCCACCGATCGAACCTCTTTCGAATCCTCGGACAAATATTCCGACAAGCTAACGCCGTGCAAATCGAAAGTTAGGTAGTTACAACTTATTAAAATAATTTTTAATAGATGTCAAAAAATTTTCGGGAATTATCTTCCCGTCAGAAAAGTCGCCGTCTTCAAACCTATGAACGACAGTCAATTGCATATAATCCTGATGATAGATCTGCAGTCAATAATAAAATAAAAATTAATTTGGAATATCAAGAAATTGAACATCATATCGATATACCTACATCATACAATTTAGAGTTGCAAGATGATATGAATATGCCTCTAATTCCATCTAAAAATTCAAATGGTTTTGATGTTTTCAACTACCAATGTTTCAAATTTTCAATGTGATGTAATTGATGAACCCCAAAAAAAAGAGAATTACGAAGAAAATGTTTCTGAAAATTCAGAACTTTTGAAATGGTTATTTTCGTGGAAAACAAAACATAACATTACACTCACTGCTTTGACAGACCTGTTAAAGAAATTGCGTACATGTGGACACAATGACCTACCAAACGACGCAAGAACACTGTTAAATACACCAAGAAATAGTATAGTAGAGGTATCAGCAAATAATGAAAGTTTTTTTCATTACGGTTTAAAAATGGCAATAATAAAACAATTGGCACGTACAAAATTTGTAGTGGAAAATAACGTTATTATGATAGATTTGAATGTAGATGGACTGCCAATATCAAAAAGCAGTAAAAGTCAAATTTGGCCAATATTAGGTAAAATTTATGGCGATAAGGCATTTACACCATTTGTAATTAGTGCTTATCATGGGCACTCAAAACCGTCTTCTCTACAGAATTTTTTAACACCTTTTTGCCAAGAATTTAATATTTTGCAGGATACAGGACTTATTTTCGATGAGAAAAGATACAATATAAAAATTAGAAGTGTAATTTGCGATAGTCCTGCAAGAGCATTCGTAACTTGCACAAAAGCACACAATGGATTTTTTGGATGTGGAAAATGTATGCAAGAAGGTACCTATTTTAATCATCATATGTTATTCTTGGAATCCACTGCACCTCTTCGAACTGATCTAAATTTTAACAACAGAGTACAAGAAGATCACCATACTGGTGTATCTCCTTTTGAATCAATAAAATTGGGAATGGTTTCACAATTCCCTTTAGATTACATGCACCTAGTATGTCTAGGAGTCGTTAAGAAATTGTTGCAACTGTGGACAAATGGATATATAACATCAAGATTAAATGGACAAAAAATAGCAGACTTATCGAAAAAGTTAATTGCAATGTCGAAATGGACACCGAAAGAGTTTGCTCGAAAATCTTGTTCTCTAGAAGAACTACCTCGTTGGAAGGCAACAGAATTTCGGTAATTTTTATTATATCTTGGACCAGTCGTACTGCTAAATATTTTGTCAGAAGATAATTTACGACACTTTAATGCATTAAATTGTGCAATACGGATATTGTGTCATCCAACGGATTGCTTCCGTAATAATAAATATAGCAGAGATTTACTGATACAGTTCGTAAAAGTATTTCAGCAGTTATATGGTGAAGATGCTATAATTTACAATGTGCACAATTTACTTCACTTAAATGAAGATGTACTCATGTTTGGACCATTAGATAATAATTATTCTGCCTTTCTTTTCGAGAATTATATGCAGTCCATTGAAAAAATGCTCAGAAAAGCCGAGAAACCACTACAACAACTGTACAAAAGAATTTCGGAAGATTATAATGAAGTTGATTGTAACATTACATATAATGCACCTATTTTGAAACATAAATATTCAAAAGATCTTCCAATGAATTGTACGAATGCTTATCGAATGATTGAATTCAGCGATTTTACGTTGACAGATAAGAAACCCAACAATTGTTGTTATCTCAAAGATAAAATAATAGTTGTTATTGAACATATTTGCTATAACGAAGAAAGAGCAGTCATTGTTGGAAGAAAATTTTTAACAAAAAGTTCTTTGCCATTTTACCCATGCGAATCACAACATATGAACATATATATAGTGAAAAATGTGTCAGACTTACAAATATGGTTAATTACGGAAATTGACAATAAAGCTATTCAATTTCCATTTGAAGACTCAAATGTCTGGTGCTGCATGCCGTTGTTACATTCATCATTAAAGTAAGAAAATTCTACTCGTATTATCTATTGCTACAAGAAGATCACTTCTGATGGTAATTATATATATATTTGTTTATTACTTTATATATAATTTTAGAACTTTATATGACATATGCTTGCTTGTTCATTACAACAGAGATGTTAATTTTGTACATGTGACGTAATTAATAAAAAAATTAACAATTTTTTGAATTTTTAATTATTTATATATATTTATTTATATTGTTAAAAATTGTAATTATTGGAATTAATTTAGTATATACAGGTTGTCTCTACAAAAGTGTCTTTAAAATAACTATTTATTTATTTCATAAATATGTAATCAAAGAGTATTTCACATTGAAATGCAACGGTTTTAAGGGGAATATATTTTGATTATGTTGTTTTCTCCTGGATGGAGTCGCCAAAAAGATATGAAGGTCACCTCCACTTTCTCAAATAGAATTATAGTTTTTTTTTTTTAAATAATACGATTATAATATTATATATTATATTATATTATATATTATATAACTGTATAATATGCTTATATAAAACTATTAAGAGATATTAAAAAATCAATAATTTACGAGATCTATTGTATTTTATTACGGCATATTTTAATATGAAATATATAATCTGACCGAATAAGGCCTGTGCTTAATTGTGTCGATAATTTCTCAGTTTATTTTTATTTACTATTGTATATCTGCAATTTTTGTACATAAAACATTTTTTTCGATGTAATTAAAGAAAAAATTTAAATAATCGTTTAAATGGAACATTTTGTATATATGTATGTTTAATGTATACATGCGACAGGGTGGTCCTTATTTTTCGATTTTACAAATTTTTTTCGCAACTACTATCGTCTTAAGTTTTTGTCCGCTATACTGAAAAAAATTTTGGTCCAATGAATGATCGTTAATCAATATCAAACTTAATGTCCAATTTAATGAAGCTAATTCATTAATACAATAACTGGATTCATTAATAATATAAATAAATGATATTTTTATTTAATATAATATTAATTTTTAATTTAATCTTTATTTTTATTTAATAATATTAATTTAATAATTAAATAATTAAATGTTTATTCTTGCAATGAATTCTATAGTAATAGTTTTATAATCTATAATACATTATTATGAAAATTCATTGGACCAATTTTCATTAATTTTCATTAATTCAATGAATATTTTAT
>NW_017277277.1:15931-18122 GCF_001594065.2 Cyphomyrmex costatus | reverse complement strand
CCTTCCCCCCACAAACTTCTCTTCCTCCCGTAACCACCCCCTTTCCCCCACAGCCTTCTCTTCCTCCCTTTACCTCTTCCTTCACCCCACAAACTTCTCTTCCTCCCCCCGTCACCAGCTCCTTCCCTGGGCAGGCGGTTCCTCCCCCTGATCTCGGCGATCTCATCGCACAACATGAGATCATCGTATACATTCCCGGGATCCCCATCCCCTTTCTCGTTCGTATGAACGCTATGCGACCCGCAGTCCCCTGTTCCTGCCAAAGGCACTTCTCTTAACTCCTCTCCCGTCCCACTCTTACATACACACACACACACACACGCGCCTGCGATATTTGGTAATTTTATTTACCAACCATTGACTCTATCTAACCAACCTAGATTATATAGTTTTTATATGGATTACCAAATTATTAGAGTCATAAGATTTGACATATTTTATTAATATTTTAAATTTTAAATTTAATTAATTTGTAACTTTTATTTTTACCAGTAACTTTATTAATTTGAAATTTTGTAATGCTTATTTATATTGTTATAGTCATTAATAAATGCGTAAGAAGTTTAATTTTAAAATGCAAAACCCGTTTTAACTTAATTTCGTAAACCCTTCCTCGTATTCCCTCATCCATTCCCGTTAGATCGCACAGGTCCACTCCCAGGTAAAAGGGATTAAGTTCCCTGACCTAAATAAAAGGACCAACGATCGTGACCGCTCTCGGAAGAAGGCGTCATAGTGTCTCTTTCGAGACACTGACCCATTTTCCGGAGCATTTAAAGGTACGATCGACTCGCAGGACACTCCACGGTGTGTACCTGCGAGAGACCGAACTCGGTGACGCTCCTCCGTTGCCCCTTCCGAAATTTGGGGATCGAGCGTAACCGAATATCGGGCAGAGTTCGTTGCGCCCTTCCGCAGCTCCTCCCGGAATCGGAGCTTGGACGTAACACGTATAAAACGTGTATTAAATCCATTTATCATAAAATATAGGTTATAGCACAGCACTGACAAGGCTGATAGCACATTTTGACGCTCAACGGGCCTGTATTTCTACTCTAGGCATCAATTATATGCGTAGTGCGATAGACTTAAAAGCTTTAATAAGGTTAAACGCATCTAAAGTATCATTTATTAAAAATATATATAAGTAAGTAAAATAAGTAAATTAAATCATAGCTAAATTAAACTATAACCTATCCAAATTAATTGCTATTAATAACTTTTTTCAATTTTTCTATAGATTTGGAAATGAGCACAAATAAAGTAAAATGTTCTCACCCTCATTCATATGATATTATTGATTTGGCGTTAGTAAAATTTTTTTTAGCTATAATATATCTATGAACGTTGTTGAATCCAAATTATTTAGAGAGTTTGTAAAACTCCTAAATCCATATTAGTCACGTTTAGCAGACTCAATTGTTGCGGAGCGGATCCGTGAGCGCTCACTACTATTGGTATATTCTTTTAGATCATCTAATAGCAGTGAGCGTTCACGGATCCGCTCCGCAACAGTTGAGTCTGCTGAACGCGACCATTACAAAATCTCATCAAGAAAAAAGTCATAGACAATCATAGATTGTCATAGTCATAGACTAAACAATTTGATTGTTGGTATTATTGCACATCATTAGGTGCATCCAGAACCATGACCGTTCACTAAGCGCTCAATGAGCTTTTTTACCTAATTGGCATATTCCATTAGATCTAAAAATATAAACCAAACAGGTACAAGGGCTTACTGAGCGCTCAATGAGCGGTCGTGCTTCTGGATGCACCTATTGGCCCATTAATCATTATTGCACATGTGCAATGTGCATATAGCATAGGTCTGCTTATAAATTTTTACTTTTCCTAGTTCACTCTGTGAAGCGCCATTTTACTACATGGCTGAAACTCACGATGTATTATACATAGTTTCATCCATGTATGAAATCACGTATAATACGTTGAATTTGATACATGCCCAACCCTGCTGTCGGGGCAGACCTCTGTCCACCTCTCCTCTCCCCCTGCTGAGGGGCGCACGACTTCTACGATTGTACTGTCGGGGCAGACCTCTGTCCACCTTCCCTCCCCCCCCTACTGAGGGGCGCACGACATCTACGATTGTACTATCGGGGCAGACCTCTGTCCACCTCCCCTCCCCCCCTGCTGAGGGGCGCACGACTTCTACGATTGTACTGTCGGG
>NW_017277277.1:8454-11453 GCF_001594065.2 Cyphomyrmex costatus | reverse complement strand
CCACGCTTGTAGGGAGCGAGATAAACACCGTGACCTTCCATGACGCGATTATGACGTTGCATTTCTTCTAGCTGACGCTCCGCTGCTCTGCTATAATTTACAGCCTTGGCGACTCCCGCCGCTCCACCGACCAACGACCCGAGGACGCCCAACAGCGGAAGAACAGGCAGGATACCGCCGCGTTTCGCTATCGGAAGTACCCTCTTACTCTTTCGCTGCTTTGTTTTCAAGCCCATACCCATCTTCGTTTTAGCCTTCATAGCGGCCCAAACAGCTGTGGCGGCGGCTCTCTCTGTGAGAGAAGAATCTCTCGCGGTAATGCGTTTCCGCGCCTTTTCAGCGAGTATATTATCAGCCGCGTGCCGTTCAGTGAGACCGTTGTTGTGCGAATACGCTATATCGTGTTCGCGACACGCCGTGTCCAATGGATTAATCCCTCTGTCGCCTCTAGCTAATCGTTTCTCCAAACGCGTCCCCGGTCCACAAAACTGGTAACCGGGAATGTGCAGTTCGAAAGGAAGCGCGTTTATCGCTTTATTTAACAAACCTCTGCCTCTCGACGGCATTCGCTACAATTCTTTATCAACGGCGCTGGACCGTCGATATGCGTTTGATGACTCGGCAAATTGTAATGCTTCAGACACCGACGGTGTCGTTGTACCTCCGAATCGGCTCGTATATGCTCAGGTAGTCTATCCCACAGCAGATCTATACAATTCTCAAACTCTCGCAGTAAAACAATTTTCGGTATATATTCCAATTCTTTGGAGGTTAAATCATTCGACACGATGAGAAACATTTTGATTACTGAGCGATTACGCTCTACGTAGCTCTATAAATAGGCCCGCTCGCGACATATTTTCCAGTTTCTTGTGTAACGCGAAAATATGCGGTTCGTGCACCAGTCGCAGTCTATCAAAGTGACGAATCTCGACGGTAAAGTGCAAACCAATAAAGAGATGCGCAAGCATGGCAAGATGCTGCCGAGTTCTATTCGCGCAATCATTTGCGGCCCGTCGAATTGCGGCAAGACGAATGTACTGATAAGTTTGTTGGAGAGCCCGAACGGTGTACGCTTCGAAAACGTATACGTTTATTCAAAATCTCTGCAACAACCAAAGTATCGATATCTCGAAAATTTATTAGCACCGATCGAAGAAATAAACTATTTTACATTCTCCAATAACAGCGAGATCATTCCACCGAGCGAGGCGCTTCCGAATTCAATCTTTATCTTTGATGACGTGGCATGCGACAAGCAAGACGCGATAAGAGAGTACTTTGCAATGGGTCGCCACGCGAACGTTGACTGCTTCTATCTCTGTCAGACTTATGCAAAGATACCGAAGCATCTTATACGTGACAATGCAAATCTGTTGATTCTGTTTAAGCAGGATGGAACCAACCTGAAACGCGTGTACAACGATCATGTCAATACCGACATGTTATACGAAGATTTCTGCGATTTGTGTCGTAAATGTTGGCAGCAAAAGTATGGATTTCTCGTAATTGATAAGGACAGTGCGCTTGCTAACGGACGATACAGAAAAGGATTTAATGACTTTGCGGTACCGTGAAGCGATCAGTTGTCATCGATACGCTGACTGTGCAACATGGATAGCAACAAAGATCACGAGAAGATAGCCATGGAGATTGCGAAAACGAGCGATTCAATTCGTAAAAAGTATCGCGCTTTGAAGACTGGTAAAATGGAGGAGGAGATCGCGTTGGAGAGACACTTTAAACCTATTACCGAACCGTTGAAACAAATTGTTGAAAACACTGTTGAATCGTCCAAGGATCCTATCAACATTGAAACATTCTTTTCGGAGAAAGACGAGGAACCGAAACCGAAGCGAAAACGACCGAACGATTCGTACGATAGTCCTATACAGGCTTCCACACCTGTGAAATCAGCGTTGAATAGATCGAAAACTGTACCATCCACTTTGAACGAAATGTCTGAAATAACAGGATCGCGCGAGTTATCGTACGACCACGCTCCATCCGTCGAAGAAGTATTCGAGATTGCCAATGAACCGCTTGTAACATCCATCCGACATCTGCTTCAAACATCCGAGGGGCAAGAAAAACTGCATGCAAACTATGGTCCTTTGGGACAGAGATATCTGAAAGCGGTCTTGAGCGGTAAGAAAGCCGTCAACATAGACGTCGTGTATGGAGTCTACTTTAGCGATGAGGGAACGATGCTCGGTGACAAACGTATCACCTTGAACAAAAACGATGACATAATTATAGATGGACAAAGATACGATGGAACACCGGGACTGTACGAATTGATCTTTATAAAATTTCCCAACGAAAGTATATGCACTGATGACGATGTAGAGACTTACAAGAGCATTCTGTTGACAACAAACGTTTATCGGCGTGGTCATAACGCTGGTAATCAAGTATTGGGTAACAAGGGACACAAGTACAAGAACATCATCGCACCATTGGTGTTGGGTAAAAAGGTTGGGACCGGTATAAAGAAAAAACTCGATTTGCCGTGCGCCATGTCATTAACCGACAACAGGATTGATTACGTACACTGGGACGATCCCAACGAACTTGTAGATCGTCTTCGATTGCTCGAAGCCTCGCGTCAAGCAGGTCACAACAGCCACGATAATGAGATTCTATCGATTATCGAAGAACTTCGCGAAGCTGGACTTATTATAAATTGATCACGATCTATACATGTCAATCAGTCGACATCGAAATGCCGATCAACAAGTTTGGATTGTCGCTCGGAGGAGGAACCGAATCACACTATCAGTGGTGTGGATTATTCAGAAATTACGTGCGCGATAACGCTCTTTGTCGAGTTGCAGCCGACTTTGACGCAAAATCGCGTAAGATTCGACGTTTAGCGCTACCAGTGGAGGATACTGACGCAGCAAACAAACGATACGTGCAGCAGAGTGTTCAAGATTTGAAAGATCGTCTTGATGAAATTGAAAGAAAGATAACATCATTCCAGAATAACGTGCAAA
>NW_017277277.1:5464-6543 GCF_001594065.2 Cyphomyrmex costatus | reverse complement strand
ATCGCCGAAAGACTCCTGGGTACGGTGTATAGTGCGATAAAGATCGCGGGTCCCGCAAAATTCAAAGTAGGCGATACGGTACGCGTGAGCAAATTCAAGACAATATTTGAAAAAGGTTTCACACCGAACTGGACCACGGAGGTCTTTAAAATTATCAAAGTGCAGCAAACTAATCCAGTGACGTATCTACTGGAGGATTCCCGCGGAGAGCTCATAGCTGGAGGATTCTACGAATACGAACTGCATCGCGTCGCTAATCCCTTCGCTAATATTAAATATTATTATTCATACAAGATATGTTTTATTTACACCGGTAATGTCCCCATGTCGGTAGAACCTGATACGATATACCGCTTATCATCGTGTGGACTTAGAACGATTTTTGTTTCCGATATCGTATACACCTCGTGCAATTTCGATCTGATGCACGATTGTCTGCGCGTCATTTCAATAGCATCGTTTAAGCATCGCGTGTAATCATTAAAAGTTATGGATCTTGCCACAACGTTACTTTTGACACCCTTTGCCTTTTTCGTATCCTTCTTTCCTTGCACACGTAAAGCGTACATTTTCGCTCTAAGCCCGACGAATTCAGTCATGATGGCACCGTTGTTCTCGTCTTTCATTAGACCTGGAACTTTTTTATTCGCGAGCGGAATGCTATATGGATTGTCGACAGAGTAATCGTTCGTATCAAATCTATCGATATCGCGTTTTATAATTTCATATACGTCATGACATTCTACATGGTATATGAGACTATCAGTATCAGTATACATAATTTTGCATTTATCGTGAAACAGCGGTACCATATATTCGTGGTGAAACTCGTACAAACACGTTTTCGATATATCGAGGATGCACATACCCACGTATATCGGTTTGTCGAATTTCACCTCGAGTTTACGCAGCTCTATCGCGACCAGATTCTCCGAGAAAACGCTACGACTGTGAAAGTTGGGTTTCGCGATCACTGCTTCGGCACCGTATCTGCCTTTCCATTTTGTTACTAATTTTACATCAACACGATCGCGCACATTCTCCATGGTTTTACCAAATACCGCGTTATTCATAAGTTT
>NW_017277277.1:0-2537 GCF_001594065.2 Cyphomyrmex costatus | reverse complement strand
GTGTACACCCACGGTAATTAATTCTGTCCCTCGGAAATTTTCACAAAATAAAAAATGACCACCTTTCTATATTAATTGTCACAATCTATGCACGATTAACGTTACGACTGAACCTTATCGTGCATGAATAGTGATAATTAATACAGAAAGGAGGTCACTTTTCATTTTGTGAAAATTTCCAAGGGACAGAATTAATTACCGTGGGTGTACACAGTCGCAAGTATACTGCACACATATAAATATTCAATATGGCGATGAAATGTTGCAAGTTATTCCGTTCGGCGGACATGACAGTACACGGAACATTTTTTGTGACCACCTTCAGTCTACACAGTTAAGGGTCTGAGCACAAGTACTGCCGTAACATTTTACGACAACTTAAGTTGTAGACGTAAATAACGCTCAAGCTTTGACGTATCGGCGTATGACGTGTTTATGCACGCTATCGAAAGATATGTCAATAATGTACATAAACACGTCATACGCCGATACGCCAAAGCTTGTGCGTAATTTACGTCTACAACTTAAGTATGTCGTAAAATATTACGGCAGTGCTTGTGCTTAGCCCTAAAGGTTGATTTATAATGGCCGTAACCGTTAACTTATGCCGGTGCCGGTAAAGTTCTACCATAGGATTTCAATGCTTTCATTCATACTAACTTGCCGGATGCTGGTAACTTATGCTGTAACCGTAAAGTTAACTCAACTTTAACTTTAACGGCAAGTGATCATGCCAGTCGTACAAGTCTGTACATGTGTGACCAACTCTGTGCATAGTTTTGATACACGAGCTAAGAAATAAACGAAATATGGAAATAAACGAGACAATTAATAGAGATATTAAATTAATAACCTTAGTGGAAAGATTTCCACATTTATACGATAAATCTAGCGCAAAATATAAAGATCGTACCGCTGTAGATAATTCATGGTTATTTATAAGCGGAGAATATTACAAATATCAGGTAAGCTTGACACAAATATAAAATATAAGGTAATTATTCAGTTTAACTCCTCCACCTTAATGAAATTAGATTTTTTGTGTTGCGTGATTGTGGCAAATTTCCTAACCTCAATAATTATCAACTTTAACATTTAATATCTCGGTTCACGAGGCAGAGCGACATATATTTCTAACAGATTTTTTTCTTTTCATATATATAATTTCAATATATAATTGTATAAATAGAAGAGTTATATTAAATTAGGTTAGATAAAATATATGTATAAATAATTATGTACTTTATTTTAGCCGCTGATTGTATTAGTCGTTGGACATCATTACGAAATAGATTTTCTAAAGAACGTGCCAAAAATACACCCTCGGGATTAGCTACACAAACGGAATGGCCATTAATGAAATATCTGACATTCTTATATTCTGTGGTGAGGAAAAGACGAACATTTGGAAATGTTAGAATGACAAATGATCCATCAAATCTAGATGATTCAAATCCTTCTTTGGAAAATTTTCCTGAATCCCAGTATTTTAATGAAGACAGTACAAGCAACAATACAAGCCTGATTGAAAAGGATGATTCTACACAATACATGAATTATGAATATTTACATGAATATTTTAATGAGAGAGGTATATCTAAAAGTTTCTTATTATATATATTATGGTATTAAATATTAATCCATGTAGCTATACAATTATTAAACAAATTGCTTTTATTGAGATCTATACTAATACTGTGAATATTTGCAGATTCCACAGATACTTACACAGATATACCTATTGTGGAGGAACCTTTTGAATCTTTGTCAAATTTTGCTAGCGAAAATATACTTCATGGACAAACAAGTTCTTCAACACTCAATACATCTATACAAAAATCATCGAACACATGTATACCACAAAGACCCACAATACCAAATACATGTACATCACAAAGACCCACAACACCAAACACATCTACGCTACACAGACTCACAAAACCAAACACATCTACGCCTCACAGACTTACAACACCAAACACAATTACACCAAACAGATCCACAACATCAAACACATCTATACCACACAGATCCACAACACCAAACACATCTATACCACACAGATCCACAACATCAAACACATCTATACCACACAGATCCACAACACCAAACACATCTATACCACACAGATCCATAACACCAAACACATCTATACCACACAGATCCACAACATCAAACACATCTACACCAAGAACTGGTCAAAAGAGAAAACAACCCTCAGACGTTGACACACAATTAACTAGTGCCGTAGATGCTTTTAAAAACTATGTTACTTATAGAAATACTGCAAATGTTGAAAACGATTCCTTAAAAAATTTTTGTGATTCCTTATATGGAGATTTAAAAAATATTCATAAAACGGATTTAATATCTTGTAAAATTGAAATTATGCAAATAATTTCAAAATATACAGAATGAAGTGTTGTCTTTAATTGATTATTAAAGTAAGATGATATATAAGTAACATATATGTGATTGATTTTATTGTTACAGAATATAGAAATAAAGATATAGTTTATAATAATATATAATATATA
>NW_017277276.1:4205-6520 GCF_001594065.2 Cyphomyrmex costatus | reverse complement strand
GGGGAGTCGTAAAGACGTCCCCGGTGCCTGGGCTATCCAGCGGTTTTTTGTTTACCTCAGTACGTCCGTCTGAGGCTGATTTTCGCATGTAAACAGTGACTTAACCTAAAGTTTCTTTTTCGTGCATATCGGTGTCGTCCTCTCCCGCGCTTGCGGGCGGGGACCGCTAAATATATAAGATGACTTCTTATGAGGAAAGTATGGACTGGGCTTCCGCTAGCCGTAATAAGAGGAAAAGTGCACAGTCAGATGAATATTTGAGTAAGAAACAGCAATCTGTCGAGCCCATTGTTTCTGCGCAGATGCCGTCGCAGGAGGTTACTAAATATACTCCTACAAATCAGGATATTATTCTACCTAGATTCTTCCAGGATGACAATGATGGTCTGTATTCTGTCTGGATACAACATAAAAAGTTAGCTGAAAATGAGCCCCTGGTCAAGCGGGTGAGTCCCCTCAAGATAGGTAGGATTATCTGTAATCGGTACAAAAGTATCAAACTAATAAGCAGCAAATCAAGATCTAAAGTTGAGGTGAGCTTTAAGTACTTATATGAAGCTAATCAATTATTGGAGGATCCGATTCTCGAAGAATATGACTTGGAAGCCTTTATACCAAGACATAGATTAATGCGAAGAGGTTTAATTAGAGGCGTAGACGAAGATATTCCGGAAAAGGAAATTATGAGTGTTATTGAAGCAAATTACAAAGCGGTACATGTTAGGAGGCTTAATAAAAGATTCAGGGCTGAGTCAAAGTCAGAAGACGACCCTAAGTGGGTGCCAAGCAGGTCAATTGTCATAACTTTCTCAGGTCAAGTATTACCGAAGGAGGTTCATATTCATAAAGTTAAATTTGATGTAGAACCTTTTATGTCACTGCCAACGATCTGTTTCAATTGCTTTAAATACGGTCATTCTAGTAAAGTATGTAATGGTGATGCAAAATGTATTATGTGTAGCGAAAATAAGCATGAAGGCGGATGTATTAAAGGAATGGCAAGGTGTTTAAATTGCAGTGGAAACCACCGATCTTCAGATAAAAATTGCCCGGTTTTTCTCAAGGAATATGAAGTAAGGAGACTTATGGCGTTTGAAAATATTGCAATGAGTGATGCCAGAAAATTGGTCTTTCAAAGAAAAAAATCAAATTTCAAGCCGAGTATTGAGGAATTTCCATCGTTTCAAGATAACCGTACCACTTTGTATAACGAAACACTTAAAGGACAACATGCGAGCAGGAATGGTGCAACCAGTCAAATCTCAGCTATACCTCGCAAATTTCAACAGAAGCCGGATGCCCTCAAGGATGTGAATTGCAGTCACAACTCGAGCCAAAATCATAAGGAAAATATACCCGGTAGAAAGCAGCATTTCAAGCCGCCCGGCCGGCAGGAGACAGACAAGGAAAATGACTCTGCTCAATACGAGGTTTTAAATAATGTATATCAGAGTCGTCAGGCCAGCAGAGAATTCAACAAGACACATAAGGAAAATTGCGACTTTTTCTTCGGCGGCAGGAACCAAAATTTCTCCTCTAATGGCGTGGCGCTGAGGCCGGATCTCTACGAAACTCAGGAGGGGCCTTCCGACAAGAGCTTTTCTACTGCAACGAGGAAAACAACGGAAAATGTAGCTTCAGAAGCGCCAAAATCCGAAAAGATTGACTCACATCGACATACGTTTAAGGACATTACAAATACGGCGGGTAGTTTAGAAAATCCTAGTCTAATCACAACAAAGGATCACGGTAAATCTCCCACTATAGGTAACCCCCCAAGCGTTATTAAAACATACGGCATTAAGAGCAAGGAGACTGGTACTCGACCCAAAAATAACTCAAATAATTAATCTACAGTATGAATCAGCGAGATAAGCTAAGAATTTGTCAATGGAATTGCCGAGGTATTAGGAATAAGTCATTCGAGCTAGAAAGATTTGCAACCGACTGGAATGTTTTTATGTTGATGGAAACTTTTCTTAAACCAAACCAACTTCCGTTCCTTTTAAGGGAATTTGAGACAATCAGATTCGATAGGGAGTACAACCAACGCGGAGGTATTGCTTTTCTAGTGAGGAAGGGCATTATATTTAGGTCTGTACAGTTGGATTTCGTTCCGGAGGCTCTTGAAATAGAGGCCGTTTGTGTTTCTTCTGCAATGGGCGAGATTATTTTGGTTGCTTGCTACAGATCCCCTTTACAGAATAACGACATTAGCGCCAGAGAGTGGCAGAGGTTTTTACAGTCAGTAAAAGCTAAAGGAAACGCTTTCATTATTGGGGGTGATTTTAACGCGCATCACACAGCATGGGGCA
>NW_017277276.1:0-1958 GCF_001594065.2 Cyphomyrmex costatus | reverse complement strand
CCAAGCAGGTCAATTGTCATAACTTTCTCAGGTCAAGTATTACCGAAGGAGGTTCATATTCATAAAGTTAAATTTGATGTAGAACCTTTTATGTCACTGCCAACGATCTGTTTCAATTGCTTTAAATACGGTCATTCTAGTAAAGTATGTAATGGTGATGCAAAATGTATTATGTGTAGCGAAAATAAGCATGAAGGCGGATGTATTAAAGGAATGGCAAGGTGTTTAAATTGCAGTGGAAACCACTGATCTTCAGATAAAAATTGCCCGGTTTTTCTCAAGGAATATGAAGTAAGGAGACTTATGGCGTTTGAAAATATTGCAATGAGTGATGCCAGAAAATTGGTCTTTCAAAGAAAAAAATCAAATTTCAAGCCGAGTATTGAGGAATTTCCATCGTTTCAAGATAACCGTACCACTTTGTATAACGAAACACTTAAAGGACAACATGCGAGCAGGAATGGTGCAACCAGTCAAATCTCAGCTATACCTCGCAAATTTCAACAGAAGCCGGATGCCCTCAAGGATGTGAATTGCAGTCACAACTCGAGCCAAAATCATAAGGAAAATATACCCGGTAGAAAGCAGCATTTCAAGCCGCCCGGCCGGCAGGAGACAGACAAGGAAAATGACTCTGCTCAATACGAGGTTTTAAATAATGTATATCAGAGTCGTCAGGCCAGCAGAGAATTCAACAAGATACATAAGGAAAATTGCGACTTTTTCTTCGGCGGCAGGAACCAAAATTTCTCCTCTAATGGCGTGGCGCTGAGGCCGGATCTCTACGAAACTCAGGAGGGGCCTTCCGACAAGAACTTTTCTACTGCAACGAGGAAAACAACGGAAAATGTAGCTTCAGAAGCGTCAAAATCCGAAAAGATTGACTCACATCGACATACGTTTAAGGACATTACAAATACGGCGGGTAGTTTAGAAAATCCTAGTCTAATCACAACAAAGGATCACGGTAAATCTCCCACTATAGGTAACCCCCCAAGCGTTATTAAAACATACGGCATTAAGAGCAAGGAGACTGGTACTCGACCCAAAAATAACTCAAATAATTAATCTACAGTATGAATCAGCGAGATAAGCTAAGAATTTGTCAATGGAATTGCCGAGGTATTAGGAATAAGTCATTCGAGCTAGAAAGATTTGCAACCGACTGGAATGTTTTTATGTTGATGGAAACTTTTCTTAAACCAAACCAACTTCCGTTCCTTTTAAGGGAATTTGAGACAATCAGATTCGATAGGGAGTACAACCAACGCGGAGGTATTGCTTTTCTAGTGAGGAAGGGCATTATATTTAGGTCTGTACAGTTGGATTTCGTTCCGGAGGCTCTTGAAATAGGGGCCGTTTGTGTTTCTTCTGCAATGGGCGAGATTATTTTGGTTGCTTGCTACAGATCCCCTTTACAGAATAACGACATTAGCGCCAGAGAGTGGCAGAGGTTTTTACAGTCAGTAAAAGCTAAAGGAAACGCTTTCATTATTGGGGGTGATTTTAACGCGCATCACACAGCATGGGGCAATTCATTTAACAGCGCTAACGGCAACGTCATTTTTGATTTTACGGAACAGTTCATATTTTTGAATGATGGTAGCGTTATTCATTTTTCAGGTCCGGATTATAACAGTTCCTGCATTGATCTGTCAATAGTTAGTCCCAACCTTGCCTTGAAATGTGATTGGAGGGTAGAACAGGATAATTGGAGGAGCGATCATTTTCCAATCACCATAGAGGTGGGAACTGGCGCTGAATCTTTTCCAACAAACACCCATAAATACAACGTTAGTCGCATGGATTGGACAGTTTTTGATAACTTCTGGAGTGGTAACCAATCAATATTTAATTCCATGGAGTATATTAATCTTACCACGTGCGAAATATATAAATAATGCGTATTGGAACAAACATAAGCACACCTATTTCCATTGAAGGACGCACAATCGAAG
>NW_017277275.1:0-306 GCF_001594065.2 Cyphomyrmex costatus | reverse complement strand
TATCCTCGACGGCGAATACCTAGACACTTAGTTCCTCGAATGCGAACACCTAGACACTTATTCTCTCGATAGCGAACACCTAGACACTCACTTCCTTGAAATCAAACACGTAGACACTTACTTCCTCGACGACGAACATATAGACAACATCTAGACACTTAATTCCTCGATAGTGAATACCTGGACACATAGTTTCTCTATATTTCGATATTTCACAATATATACATATAATAACATTATATATATTAATAAATATTTTATATTATACTGAATAATATTTGATTTTTAATTATAAGATTTTAAACC
>NW_017277274.1:0-510 GCF_001594065.2 Cyphomyrmex costatus | reverse complement strand
TTAGATTCGTGTAATGTTGCCGCCTCACTCACGGAAGGAAGAAAGAAGACGTCGTGGAGGAAGTAAGAAACCACCAAAGAAGTTCCCGATTGTGTCCTCGAGGAGCGCGGTACACGCAGGTCGTATTGTTTTGTAACCTCTGATAATTTTGATATTATTTGGTGATTGTCGCACCTTTATTGCAGACGACTCGGAGAGAGACGTGATAAGGGACCGTCTCAGCATGGCCCGAACATCGGCAGCCGCCTCCACTTCTGAGGAGAGCGATAGAAGACCGCTGATCAAGACGGAAAGCCTCGGCCAGCTAATTTGGAAAAGCGCGCCTCAAAGGATACGCGACCCGCAGGACTCGCTGTGATTAGTCGCGGGGTTGCGCGACAGCAACAAGCCAATTAGAATAAAGAGCGGCCTGATAGGAGAGGGGCCTAGCAGCCTGCGTGGATCCGTGAATGCTCCCGATTATCACTTGCGCGGTGATCGAGTTCATGTAAAGAGGACACGGGATCTCCG
>NW_017277273.1:0-534 GCF_001594065.2 Cyphomyrmex costatus | reverse complement strand
CGTCGCTTGATATGTTTATAATGTTTATTATTAATGATTATTATTGTTATATGTCTCTCTCTCCCTCTCTCTCTCTCTCCCCCTCTCTCTCTCTCTCTCTCTCTCTCTCCCCCTCTCTCCCTTTTACCATTTCTTGCTCTTATACCCTCAATTCTCTTTCCTACTCTACTACTGATTCTCTCTCTCACTTTTTCTCTCTCTATCTCTCGTCATTCGACGGTCATCGTTGCTGTTCGGCTAATATTTATACATTTGTCATCGTCTGTCGTTGTCGTTGTCTAGCATCGGTGTCATCGTTGACATCGACGTCGTTGTCTTCGTTCGGTGTCGGCGTCGTCGTTGTCATCGTCTGACGTCAGCGTCATCATTGTCATCGTCGTCTGACATTGACGCTGTTGTCGTTGTTCGGTGTCGGCGTCGTCGTCGTCGTCTGGCGTCAGCGTCATCGTCGTCTGGCGTCAGCGTCATCGTCGTCGTTGTAGTTCGGCGTCGTCGTCCGACATCGACATCGTTGTCGTCGTCGTCGGTCGATGT
>NW_017277272.1:0-454 GCF_001594065.2 Cyphomyrmex costatus | reverse complement strand
AAATTATATCACAATTAATTTAAAAGCAATGAAAAAAATTTATTTAAATAAAAAAATTTTTTACGTAAATTTTACTTTGATCTGGCACCTTCAATGATATATCAGTTTGTTTTCTAACGTCGAAAGTGTCGGTTGCATTGCATTACCTTCAGAATTTAATGTACTTTATTATTGTAATGTACTACTGCGCTTGTCAACTATTTTGATACCACTCTTATTTAAGGCAACATTATTGTCGACAATTTTTTTTTCGACAAGCTTTGCATTAGTCACATCCAAGATTATAGCACTGGCATCAAAAACTTTCAATGTACTCGGATCTAATGTCTTTATATTATTATCGTTTTATGGTATTTCCTCCTCCATCCAAATTGGACACCATTTTGATCATTTACTTCTAAATTATGTACCTGTAAAATATATAAATATTTAAATAATTTCAATTATTTTTTTT
>NW_017277271.1:0-258 GCF_001594065.2 Cyphomyrmex costatus | reverse complement strand
CTAGAGCATAGAGCAGAGCAATTGGAACGCCGCGTACAAAGGAGTCAGTGGCGAAATAACCACCATCCTTTTGATTTAACTGATGATCAGTTTATCAAATTGTAGCCCAGATATTGTAACAGAATTGGAAGATGTTTTGGGACCAAGATTACAACGTCAGCGTCCATACGGTCTCAGTATACATCAGGTACAAACTATTTGCATATTTATAACTCGAAATAGTATGATTTATATACTACGTAAGTAGATTCTTAAATG
>NW_017277270.1:29680-30048 GCF_001594065.2 Cyphomyrmex costatus | reverse complement strand
GGATTATATAAACGATGAGCGGACGTCCCTCTTTTTATATCTTTTCCTTTCATACTTCGTTTACCTCTTTCATCTCCTTTCTTTTTACTTTCTTTTCAGCCTCTTTCCTGTATAATATAGAAGTGTTAATAGCGTTGAAACGAAAACCTGTAACTGAAAATAAAATATATAACATAAAGTATCGATTTTTTTTACAATAAAGCATTAAAAATAGAGATTTTGTAATGGAAAAGGTTAAGAAACGTAAAACTTATCTAAAAATCAGATAATCTTAAAGATTATTTTAATCTTAAAGATGTTATTTACCTCTCGATATTTGTAACGATATTCTCGATATTTGTTTATGATTTGATATTATTATGAATATT
>NW_017277270.1:21553-25150 GCF_001594065.2 Cyphomyrmex costatus | reverse complement strand
AGTTATCTCCATATCTGACTTTATAAAGAATAAAACGTTGGCATTTTAATATAGAGTCAACACAAAGATAACCTGCGAAATAGAGAATTTTTAATATTGCATACTGTAACAATATTATATTATTGTACACAATATTATATTATTATACAATATTATATATGAAAAATATATACTTATTACATATTGTATCTACTAACCTCTATTATTATATTGCATATTATATTATATACATTACATATTCTGAACAAAACCTTCATATAATTCGTTTATTACTTACACAATAATTTTCTTCTTCTTTCTCTACACAATTATAGTCGTAATAACATATGCTATGCTCCAGTAACACAGCCATATTGGATTTATGCCAAATGGGTCATTTATGATTGGCTGTCTGCTCCCCACTACTTTTAGGCTACTGCGCATCCACGGGAACGACTCGCCTTGTATATTTCCACCATGACTGTGCCCAGACCATAATACCTCCTTCGTGCTTTATAGTTTGCTGCAAATGACGCTGTTGATATTCTCCGGTTTTCCATACTCTGAGCCTTGTTTTTTGGTTGAATAATTTGAACTTACTTTCATCGGACCACAGAACTTTCTTCCAAAAGTTGATTGGCATTTCTACATATGTTTTCGCGATAAAAGTGCATAAAAAGGGAGGTCAGCGCTATGACCTTGACCTTGACATATTTTGTCAAGGTCATGACCCTGAGTGACCTCCAACAAGTTTTAGCCGTCGCTCGTCTTTCGTTGAAAAATTATTAACAATCATAGTTTTAAAATTAACATATGTTATACATGTGTGATATTAAGTACCATTCTACACCTTTCCCTGTTCAGAAACGTTAAAGCGGGGAGCACAGACTTTTGCATAACGCATAAACCATATACATAAAGAATTTGATTGGTCCATTGACTCATGCATAAGAAAATGGACCAATAAAATTCCTTATGCACATGCTTTATGCGTTATGCAAAAGTCTGTGCTCCCCGCTTAAGCTTTCCATACGAAGTAAAGCCTACGGCACACGGTGCGTTTTTTCGTGTTAAATCGCATGCGACCTAACCATGCGATCAAACATGCTAGCTACGAAGCTAGAGATTTTGCACGCTGCGTGATGTCATGCGTATTTGCTTGCTGGTTTTCGATGATCGATAGAAATGGTGCTATTTTCGCTGCGTGTTTTGGTGCTAGTTAAATAAAAGTAATAACCTATCACAATTAAATAACGATAGTTTGGTAATATACAATATAAATATGTCATATGACCAACTAATTTTCATATAATTTTATTCAAAACTTACTTTTCATGCCTCTTTCTCTATGACACTTAGTTTGAAAGGTTATGTTTCAAACCGGTAACTTCTGCTCGTGTGAAGCGAAAATAATCAGCGCAGTGTTGCCAGATACCTTTGTAGACTTCCCTCTAAAACAGTCTCGGATTCTCCCTAAATCTCCCTCAGGAGACTGAAAAAATCCCTAGATTTCTCCCTAAATGTTATTCCGTTTATTTAGACGTTTTTCTGTAAACTTCTTTATTATATAAACGTTTTCTGTTTATTCGGTGAGTTTAAACTAAAAACAATAGCTCATTTACACGTCAGCAATGATATGGATAAAAAATTATCTAATATTATGTTCAAAATAAAATAATTGAATATTAAAAATTTCTATTTAATAATTTTAGATATTAATGAGAATTGTTGATATTCTGCAATATGTTGCTATATATTGCAAACCGTTGGTCCAGTAGCTTTTGCATCTAATAATTTTCGATAGAGCTCATCGAGAACTATAAGAATCGCTACTTAGGACTCCTGGAACTAAAAATAAATTTTTCTTTTATTTCTATCCTTTTTTTAAAATTCTACTTTATTTTTCTTCAAAAATATTTTTTATATACAGTATCAGTAACTCTAGATATTCACGAAATAATGCTGTTAACTGTTCAGAACTATGCGACCTTGAATTTGATTAAAATCTTATCACCCCATTTTTAAATATTTTTTAAAGCTATTATTAAGTTCATATCTCATTATAAATCATAGAGAACTCTTCGTATCGTTAAACGAAATCAGAATTAGACTTTTTCTGTAAACAAATATATGTAATAACGATAGAAATATTAATGACCTCAGTTACACTTCACACTTTACGTCGAAGTTATAACATCGATGTTATGTACGTGGCCAATCACAGTCCTTCTATTCTTCAGAGGAATAGCTATTGTTGGCCAGTTTCATAACATCGATGTTATAACTTCGGCGTAAAGTGTGCCGTGTAACTGAGGTCACTGTCCATATTTTTCTCTTAGTTTACACGCCAAGTGGGCCACCCATTTTGCAAAGTTCCATAGATTTCGTTCATATTGCGTGAACTTGAACAGTTTGATGAATAAAGACTCTATGCCAAATAATATACCTGTAGGCCAAGTGGTTACCGAACTGTAGAACCGTCAATTTTTGGGCTTTCTGGTTGCAGGGCTCTTAATTTCGCTTGTCGTTAGTGGGCATGTAAGGCAATTTTGAAAATAAAGTACAGACGTATTCTTATAGAAAATTGAACGCTCTTTCACGTAAGAATATTCTTTTTTTGATCAGACCGGTTTACGATGATGTTTTTCAGTTTTGAACTTTTCAAAATGGCGGCGCGCCTAAAAGGCCGCTCTCAATTTCCTTTTAATATAGCTCAAAATGTAGCCCCGGGTCTCTACTTTGTTATTCTAAAAGGACTTAATGGGACATGCATTCGTTTGGGAGTAAAGCCGGTTCTACATTAGTTGCAAATCGATCGCAAGTTCGTTACGACCAAAGACATAGAGAATGGACTGCGCGATCCCGTATCTAAGTAGTATCAAAATGTGTCGGCGAAAATGAGAGAGAGGGTCCGTGGAAGACGGCCATCTCTATCTTTTTCCATTCGATGGTGTAATGGAAGAGAGAATGAGAGGGAGATGGCCGTCTTCCACGGTCCCTCTCTCTCATCCCTATCGATCATTTTGACACACGGATCGCGCAGTCCATTCTCTATGTCTTTGCTCCATGATTGTACTGTTGCTATGATTGTACACCCACGGTAATTAATTCTGTCCCTCGGAAATTTTCACAAAATGAAAAGTGACCTCCTTTCTATATTAATTGTCACTATTCATGCACGATAAGGTTCAGTCGTAACGTTAATCGTGCATGGATTGTGACAATTAATATAGAGAGGTGGTCATTTTTTATTTTGTGAAATTTTCCGAGGGACAGAATTAATTACCGTGGGTGTACTGTTGGGGGAGACCTCTACCGACGGAGCGGGTGCGGGAGGGGGGCGGGCCGTAGATCAACACGTGTGCGTGCGTGCGCTACCAAATCGATTTATGTTGTACAGTGTTTGCGTGAATGCAGTAGGTTTGCCCTCGAGTGTCGAATTTTAAATACAATCACGGTAAGATCACGGACATAGAAATATAGGGACAGAGCATAACGTTGCGGGGGGGGAAGCCACTGCGGGACGGTGCGACGAGGTAATACATGCCTAAGTCTGATTGGCTGTTATTGTACGCATGCGCAAGTGACAAGTGTGATATATGTGCATGCAACTCTAAC
>NW_017277270.1:18991-20244 GCF_001594065.2 Cyphomyrmex costatus | reverse complement strand
GGGGGGGGGGGGTGCAAGGGAGCAAACCTTCGTGTAGGGAGTTTAACGTTTCTGAACAGAGGAAGGTGTAGAATAGTACTTAATATCATACATGTATAGCAGAAATAATACGTTAATTTTAAAACTATGATTGTTAATAACTTTTTAAAGAAGGATGAGCGACGGCTAAAACTTGTTGGAGGTCACTCAGGGTCACATGACCTTGACAACATGTGTCAAGGTCAGGGTATAGCGCTGGCCTCCCTTTTTATGTACTTGTACCCAAGTTTGCTTTGTGAAGTCTTCGTCGGATTGTTTTATGAGATACGTCTAATTGAAGGTTTACTTGAATAGCTCGTACCAATAAATATGGATTCTTTTTAATTCCTCATATAGTACGAGAATTATCTCGATATGTGGTCGCCCGATTTCTTCCTCTTCCTGCAATGTCCGCAACTGAACCGGTCACTTGAAACTTTTTCCACAACTTTTACACTTGAGACTTGCTAACATAAAATTTTGCAGCTACTTTTCTCTGTGAAATACCTTCTTGGATGTCTTTTATAATTAATTTTCGGATTTGTATAGAAGTTTGTTTTCCAGCCATTTTCGCAAAGCAACTGTTGATTATCATGCCTAGCAGCAGTTAAAACAGATACCTTATATTTTATAACATCAAAGGATAAACAAAATAAACAAATCAAACTCGCTTCGCTCTCCGAACGCAGCCTATAAAATAATATCCTTAATTAAAACAGTGGTCCCTTTTTTTGTTCTAGTATTAAGTGAACCATTTTTCAAAATAATTAAATATGAATTAATTTAAACAAGATAATAAAAAATCTGTTATAAATATTAAAACTTTGTTATTAACAAACTGTCTGAATTAAATTATTTTCTTTTCATTTTTTGACAATTTTTTGAAATAAAAACTTATAATATTATAGTGGTCTCTTTTTTTGTCAGTCACTGTAAGTTACATTGCTATTATTGTGTTTACAACAACAATTTTTTATTATCTACTTTGCTATAATGAAATATTAGTGATTACTATACAAACAATCTATAATAAATATTTATTAAAAATATTCGGTAATTACATATTATGACAATTTTTAAGTGATACATATTCTATATATTTTTAGAGAGAAATAGTAACTATTCATGTGAGTCTCTCTCTCTCTCTCTCTCTCTCTCTCTCTCTCTCTCTCTCTCTCTCTCTCTCTCTCGCTCTCGCGCTCTCGCTGTCTCTCTCACTCTCTCTCACTCTCTCT
>NW_017277270.1:16720-18941 GCF_001594065.2 Cyphomyrmex costatus | reverse complement strand
CTCCCTCTCTCCCCCCTCTCTCCCTCTCTCTCTCTCTCTCTCTCTCATTCGGTATAAGAATACTCATTTTTGAAAAATTGTAATATCCGTTGAAACTGTAAAGATCAAAGATGTAATGGGCCTTCTACAATAAGCCATTACATAAGTTTTAAGTGTTAAATCATAAGAAATTTACCAATCACAGTCGAATGTGAGGGAAATAATCGATTATAATTGGTCAATTTTTACAGATTACGGCATAATTTAACAGATTACGGCCAGTATAAATCAACCTTTACGCTATTCCACTGCATGGGTTTGCACCCTAGAGCCCCAACACACACTTTTGCATAACGCATAAAGCATGTGCATAAGGAATTTCATTGGCCCATTTTCTTATGCATGAGTCAATAGACCATATATGTAATACTACTATATGGCTAGTGAGGCGTGGTTTATATGAGTGCGACAAGAAGAAACATAGAAGGATAATAGATGCCCGTTGATTGGTTGTCAGGGAGAGATGTTCAAATCGTTCAAATGCGCAGGCGCGGCGTTAAATTCAACAGCTTTATTAAGCAAAATTAGTTACTTTGTATTTAATATAAAACAAGATGTTAGCAATAGTTTATTATGTTATGAGAAGAATGGATATATGTAAAAATATTAGTTTCCGTAAAATTTTTCAAGTAATAAAGTTATATATTAATATAAATAAAACGTAACGAAGACAATGAGAATTTTGCCGTGTAATCTTTTCAGCTGTTTTACAAATGAAACAAACATCTGATGCTGGTATTATATATGGTCCTTGATTCTTTATGTTCGATAACAGTGGTATAGTATTGTTTAATATAATTGTAATTTACAAGTTGAACAATATATTTTTTTGTACACTTTGTTACACACATAACCTGCTATATACAATACGACATTCTTCACAAACGGTGACAAATCCCAAAATGTTTTTACATAATAGAAAGCAAAATCAATCTTTAATTCATTGAAATTACTGGAATCACTGATTGTAATAACCTGCAAAATATCACAAGTAGCACTTATCGCGCAACAAATTGACGCCTGCGCGTTACAACAAACTGAACATAAATGAGGACAGATTAAAGCGGGGAGCACAGACTTTTGCATAACGCATAAAGCATGTGCATAAGGAATTTCATTGGCCCATTTTCTTATGCATGAGTCAATGGACCAATCAGATTCTTTATGTATATGGTTTATGCGTTATACAAAAGTCTGTGCTCCCCGCTTAAGGGTGCAAACCCATGCAGCGGAATAACGGAACGCAGAACGAGAGCGGAACCAATCACGAGCGTTCCGCAGTTTTTATTACGCGGTTTCAAATCCCTTGATCTCCATAGAGCGCAATGAGCGTAAGCGGAATTATCAGCAAGTTCGTAAATGACGTTTAAATATTGTATTTATCATTCATTTTTTATTATCAAGTATCTAAATACAGAATTAAATGCATTTCTCATTGGAAAAAATATTTAAAGATGTTAAAATTTATGAAATTAGTTTTAATGTGATTGTAACCTTTATGAAATGACGATTTATGATTGGTTGCGCAAAGTCTGCGTTGCGCTTATTACGCTACATGGGTATCACGAAGTAAGAGAGAAGGTGACCAAACTTAATAGAACACAAGCTGAAAAAGTGGTCCTGATTCGTGACCCCTAATTGGGAGGGAGTCCGCTGAAAGAAATAAATTCTTATGGTTGGGCGCCATTTGCAATTAATCTTACCCGAACAGTCCGGCCTGGCTTGCATTCACGAAGTAAGAGCGTGCTTGTATTATACGGAGAGGTTAAGATTAAAAGTTCCAAAAAATTAAAAAAAGTAAAGATTTATAAGAATTAATAGTGAATTCGATCACTTGCACTACGCTAGATTAGTACGTACTAAAAGCTACTGTGCACGAAATTAGCAGAGTTAAAGCATATAAATAATTTAAACGATTAAATATTCAATAATATAATAATATAATATTCATTTTAATATTAAATATTCAATATTTCACCTTTTTTAATTTTTTGGAACTCTTAACCTCTTCCACGATCTCTTACTTCGTGACCTCTCCGTCTAATGCAAGCAATGGATCAGGCCGGACTGTTCGGGTAAGGTTAGTTGCAAATGGCGCCCAACCATAAGAATTCATTCCTTTCAGCGGACTCCCTCCCAATTAGGGGTCACGGACTAGGACCATTTACGTTTCACAGAGTTC
>NW_017277270.1:14324-15872 GCF_001594065.2 Cyphomyrmex costatus | reverse complement strand
TTCACACCTTGACGGAAAAGCAGAATGCGGAAAAGCAGTAGCCAATCAAGTAGTCGACTTTCTGTTAGATTTGTACTTTTTACTACCAGGGCGAGTTCTGATCGGTTAACTGCTCTTCCGCTTTCCGCTTTTCCGTCAAGGTGTGAACCCGCCCTAAAGGTGTCTACAGACCAGAGCGGCGCAGCGATGAGCGGCGAGTGCAACAAATACAGCAAAAAATTATTTTCGGCTGTTCACACCAAGCGGTGACGCACCGAGCGTTGCTGAGGTTGTGCTGGGTTATGCGGAGAGTTCGCTGGCGTTCGCAGAATCGATAAGTATTTTATTTTGCATAATTTGGAACGATATCGAAACGCTACGATCAAATACAACAAGAAAATAATAAATCTATACCATAAGATTTGTAAATCTAGCAGTGGTTACCCGTGGTTACCGGCGTTACCGCGCGCGGTAAATCTTTAAACTTGATCAACTTTTTCTGCGATGCCGCTCGAATCGTGCGGCGGATATGACGTCACGCAAAGCATGGCTCTCATTGGCTACCGCTCGCCGTTCACCGCTGCGCCGCTCTGGTCTGTAGGTACCTTAATATTGATTAATTTTTTTCATTTTTTACCAAAAAATGTTATCGAAACATGCACGTCTAAGAGATAATAAAAAATATTTTACGTGTTTTTGATATATGTATGTCTAAAAAACTTTAAATAATGTAATAAAAAATTAATAAATTAATAATATAATTGAATTATAGACTCTTATATGTTTCAAAAACAATACAAAAAATTAAGTAAATACAAAGGCTATTAAGAGTCAACGCTGTTAGCAGTGCGTAAAAATTTAATCTTAAAATCTATAACATAGATATTACGTCGAACGTTTCGATCCTACGTTTCGGATCATCATCAGCGACAATACAATATAAAATTAAACATTACTCAGAGTTGCAAACAATGATGTTGTTCCGCAGGTAATATACAACCAATCTGAGGCAAGACTATCACTTCTTCAGGTGAAAGTATGTACATTAGTTCGAATAATTGAGTATGTCTGTGAATTATATAATCAAGAATTATAAGTTACCTTAAAAATTTTTTTTAATTATAAAATTTGATAAAACAGTAAAAATTAAATACTCAATAAGCTTACCTCAAGTTGGTCGACAAAAGACAAAATCAATTATATCACAGAAATCGCATTGATCAAATTTCATCGTCAATATGTCTGTATATGACGATGTACAACGATATAATGAAGACCGTTATTACAAATCAACAGACCACAAACAAGTTAGGTCAAATTAATGTTTATTAGTTTGTCTAAAATATTAGCGTATGAGCGATCAAGACCATCGGTATCTGTTTTTAAATTAAGACCATTACTTTGTGTCTTGATGTAAAGCATTTCTGATATCAATCGCTTATGATAAAAACTTTCGCAGTCCAAAATATTCACATTGTTCCAGTTAAATTCATGACTATGATCCAACCTATGATCCGTGATAACAGATTTGGAAGAAGTATTCCTCCGTATATGATTACGATGTTCGTT
>NW_017277270.1:8707-10908 GCF_001594065.2 Cyphomyrmex costatus | reverse complement strand
ATATCAGAAATGCTTTACATCAAGACACAAAGTAATGGTCTTAATTTAAAAACAGATACCGATGGTCTTGATCGCTCATACGCTAATATTTTAGACAAACTAATAAACATTAATTTGACCTAACTTGTTTGTGGTCTGTTGATTTGTAATAACGGTCTTCATTATATCGTTGTACATCGTCATATACAGACATATTGACGATGAAATTTGATCAATGCGATTTCTGTGATATAATTGATTTTATGTCTTTTGTCGACCAACTTGAGGTAAGCTTATTGAGTATTTAATTTTTACTGTTTTATCAAATTTTATAATTTAAAAAAATTTTTAAGGTAATTTATAATTCTTGATTATATAATTCACAGACATACTCAATTATTCGAACTAATGTACATACTTTCACCTGAAGAAGTGATAGTCTTGCCTCAGATTGGTTGTATATTACATACTGCGGAACAACATCATTGTTTGCAACTCTGAGTAATGTTTAATTTTATATTGTATTGTCGCTGATGATGATCCGAAACGTAGGATCGAAACGTTCGACATAATATCTATGTTATAGATTTTAAGATTAAATTTTTACGCACTGCTAACAGCGTTGACTCTTAATAGCCTTTGTATTTACTTAATTTTTTGTATTGTTTTTAAATAATGTCTAAGAGATATCTTAGACAAGCGTATTATCTGGGCATAATGGATACTTCTTGATTAAGAATCGAAAAAATATGTAGAAAATCGGCAATCTTCTAAAAATTCATACAAAAATTCCAATTTCTTATGGAAATCCCAAATAGCAGAGAATTCAAAAAGAATTGAAAAAGAATTCAGTCATATATCATAAATTCTGAATCCATTTTCAGTTGAAAATAGAATTCCTTTCTAAACAGTTCAGAAAAAGAATTCTTTTTACATCTGAAAATGGAATACATTATTGGCGACATATGACTGATTTCTTTTTGAATTTTCCGTGTTATCTGGGACATTTTTTACATTTTTTTTAGATGTGAAAAAGAATTAGGAGCCACGCAGAATAAAAGGAACAGAGAACAGAGAATAAGAATTTCAACCTATCAGAAATCAAGTACTATGGAATAAACAGTGTGTATTCCATAGTACATGATTTCTGATAGGTTGAAATTCTTATTCTCTGTTCTCTGTTCCCTGTTCCTTTTATTCTGCGCAGCCCTTATGCTTTACAGGAATGCAGGCAAAATTCATTCAACAATAAATAAGAAAAATAATAAACTGGAAGATGTAAATGTTAGGCAACATTTTGTATCTAATAAGAGGTAATGCCATTCGAGTCAAACACTGGTTGTTGGTTGTGTGCCAAATAATCCTTTATTGTGTTTATACGTTTCGATCCTAATTCGGATCCTTATCAATATGTAACATCTAACTTAATATCAATATAATGAAAGATAATAATAATTGACTCGTATGATTTAAAAATCGAGGAAAGTGTAAAGCCTAATCGAGTCTTGAAAACAAGATGTTAATGTTTATTATATTGTGTGAAATTTATATACTGCGTATGTAGTCCCCCCCGCGACGCTGATAGATTTTCAGCATTGACGCATACATATTCAACTACCGCAGTAATATCACTTTAGTTAAATTGAGAATCAATTTAACAAATTTTTGATGCCTATAACATCTTATTAGATCTTAATAATATGTTGGAAGACATATATTAAAATTTAACATTAAATTAATAATTTAAACTCAGAGAAGCTGAGATTGTGAAGAATATCACGAGTTGGCGTTTCGTCCCGGCTTCCACTACTGGACTCATCAGTAAGGTAATGTAGTGGGAGCCTACCTTAGACGCCTGGAAAGATGTTAGAAAGAAGTTCTATATAAACAATTACACATGTAATCAAGCACTTGCGAGAAATGGCATGAGTAACTATAGACCTCTGTTGGCTAGTCGACGAAGTGATATTCTTCACATTGTTCTTAATATTTTAAATTAAGTAATTAAAGCGCATTTTTCAGGCCGCGCGATATAAATATAATGAAAGATAATAATAATTGACTCGTATGATTTAAAAATCGAGGAAAGTGTAAAGTGTAAAGCCTAATCGAGTCTTGAAAACAAGATGTTAATGTTTATTATATTGTGTGAAATTTATATACTGATATCAATTTATATACTGACTACTGATGGATTTTCAGCATTGACGCATACATATTCA
>NW_017277270.1:5764-7475 GCF_001594065.2 Cyphomyrmex costatus | reverse complement strand
TCTTGTCGTGAGTGTGATGCAACATATGTAGGTCAAACTAGTAGGATTCTTAAAACTAGAATAGCAGAGCATAAGAATCACATTAATTGGAACACTCAACAACATTCAGTTATCACTGAACATAGAGTGAATTTCTCTCATGAATTCGATTGGGATGATGTGAGAATACTTGATGAGGAGATAATTTTAAACAAAAGACTGATTTCAGAAATGATACATATTCATCAACAAAAGAATAGTTTAAATTTACAGACGGATACAGATTTATTAGACAAAGCATACGATTGTTTATTTACTAATATTTGATTTTCATTTTCTTAATAACCTCACTTTAACTTTTAACTGACACAATTTTACTTCATTTATTATTATCATATAACCACTCGACATGATAACACGTTTTTATTGTTCGTGCATCTAACATATCATGTAAGTTAATTTATATTATAACACATTTATTTATTATTTTAATTTTTGTACTTATTTCATCAATTTCGATTTGAAGCATATTTATTGTAATATTTGATGTATACGATTCAATTCTTTGTTTTTACATTTTGACTTTTTTAATTATTTTTTATATTTCGATAATAAATCTCAATTATATTGTACAGTGTTCTAGGTAGCACTTTGATATTAAGTTAGATGTTACATATTGATAAGGATCCGAATTAGGATCGAAACGTATATAAACACAATAAAGGATTATTTGGCACACAACCAACAACCAGTGTTTGACTCGAATGGCATTACACCTCTTATTAGATTTAATCTTACGAGTCGTTCTGAATATTTTATTTTTATTTATATTCAACATTTTATAAGTACTTTGTTTTTTACGATCTAAAAATCTTTCAAATCGTAAAAAACACTAGACTAAACGTGGTTAATGACTTTAACTAATTACATGGATAGTAAATTTACTACAAAATAATATAAATATAAGAGAAGAAATATCTAACATCTGTGATTATATTAAGTACTTTCCGAAAAACAGTCTGTTCTTTATTTAACATTTGTCCTAAACAGGACAAATGTTGGTAAACCTTTACAAAAGGGGACCACCTTCCGATGACCTTGACCTTGACATATGTTGTCAAGGTCATGATCCTGAGTAACCTCCGGCAGGTATTAGCCGTCGCTCGTCCTTCGTTAAAAAGTTATTAACAATCAAAGTTTTAAAAATAACGTCTTATTTCTGCTATATACCATCTTAAACATTATTCTACACATACATTTTGACTTCCTACACTACACGAACTCCAATTCCTCCCCTCCCCCCTCCAAGGGGCGTACGACTTCTATGATTGCACTGTTGCAATTTTAAAATTAAGGTATAATATATAATACATGTATGATATTGAGTACTATTCTACACTTTTCCCTGTTCAGAAACGTTAAACTTTCCACGAGAAGTAACTTTCACCCCCCCCCCCTGCACAGGGGCTCACGACTTCTACGATTGTACTGTTGCTATGATAGTACTGTCAGGGCAGACCTCTGTAGCTGCTCGGTAATAGCAAATCTGAGGCGTCTTATATTATAGCAGGGAATGGAAGTAACTCGTTACTTGTAACGAAGTTACAGTTACAAGTTACTTTTTTGGTAACTTTACTGGTAACTGCGTTACTTTCTTTTTTTGGTAACTGTAACGGTAACGAGTTACATTTTTTGGGTAACGGTAACGAAATTTACAGTTACTTTTGTCGTT
>NW_017277270.1:2708-4807 GCF_001594065.2 Cyphomyrmex costatus | reverse complement strand
TATTATAGTATATGTCACGTGCACTATAGAAAAAGAGCACTCCGACGCCTCGGATTTGCATTGCCGAACGCAGCTTGTGACGGTGTGGATGCGGGGGGGTGGCCGGAGGCCGATGACCGAAGGCCGCCCCCTTGCACCCGCCCGTGTGTGTGCGTGCGTGCGTGCGCGCGCGCGCGCGTGTGCGTATGCGTATGTGTGTACACGCATGCATGCAATGTAGTGTATTATTGGTTCAATTGTGCGTATAACGCTTGCGTGCAATGTAGTGTATTATTGGTTCAATTGTTTTTGATTATTTAATATAATAAATTATTTCATTTCTATAAATGTAATTAATTAAAGTTGTCAACGTGTCATCATTATTCAAGGCCATAAGCCTTTCACACACAATTTGCAAATAATAAAATATATACTTACAAATTACTTTCGAACATTTACATCCTCCAGTAATATATTAAAGTTATTTATTTGCTGTACACTAGTGAGAGGAAAATTCGGCAGGAGAGATAAATCCACCTCTTGCACAACATTTACATTTTCATTTTCGAGAAAATGAATTATCCTATGAGCTTGCGCTCAATTATCGTAAATTTTTCAAAATATGTTCGCTGACATTTTCCTATACAGGGTGTGTTCCAAAATTGACTGCCATTACTGAAAACTAGAGTCCTAGAAATCAGAGAAGCGCAACCGATGTTCCGCGTCCTGATTAGCTGACTGTCAGCCACGTTCCGCACGGCTGCCAACAATATTTAACGTCGAAGAGTTACTGAACCTGAATTTAGTCGCATCTTTGTCACACGTACTAGTGGGTGTCCTTTTCTACCGTGATGTCTGTTCACTCACGGCTTTGCTCCGACTCAAGTCCACCGAGTCCACGCGTTTTTAGAAACGTGTGTTTTGTGCAGTTTTGTTAAAAAAAATTAAAAAATTAAACTATTATTGTACATTATTGTTGTAAAAAGCATTAAATATTAATTTTCATATTTTATACACTATATTATACACTTTTATTAATTCTTTTTACAATGAGCGCAGTTGATTTCTTGTCGCGTTGTAGAGCGAGAAGAACATAGATTTGATCAACCTTCAGGAACTTATCCTAATAAACATTTTCAACTTAAAATAATTTCAGAGATCGTCTTTAATTAAATACATTTATTAATTACACGTATGAATGACCGTGTTTATTTTTAGCTCTCAATTGCCCATTAATTAATTTAATTCACATTTATTATTATTTCTCCCGCGTAAATAAAAATATATGTTAATAACAAGGCTCAATAAATTTAAAAAATAATTAAAACAACATGGCTACGAACCAACATTCGTTAAATTATAAAGGTCTTAGTAAATATAAGATGTCATTAGTTAAAAATAAATATAAAGTTTAATAAAATTTAAAACAGACGTTTCGACCTCTTCTGATTTTAAATTGTTTATTGTCAACATTTTGAAATGGGTCTCTCTTCGCATTGTTCTAATTATATATTAATCATAATTGTATTTTTATACAATTTTACAAGAAATGTGGAGCTTTTCAAAATTTACATTATTTAATGATTGCTTTTTGTCGGACTCTTGCCAATTTGCGCCGAGATGATTAAGTCTTCAATAGCGAGTGAGATTAAATACCCACATCACAAAATTTATATACATATTTTTCGTATTTTATAATATTTTTACACATGTATTCGTTTTTTAATATCATATTTTGTACATCGTTAACGATTCTTGCGATTTTTTAACATTGATAATGACCTAATAAAGGTCGAAACGTCTGTTTTAAAATAAATTCTTACATTAGCATACCAGGTCAAATATTTATTTTAACGAGCTAATAATTAGTATTAAATATTTTTAATTTTAAATCTTTACAAAATAATTCTACGCAGAACGTTTCGACTTTACTTAGTCATCATCAGCCGCAACATAATCTTTGACAAACCCCTTATAAATTACATACATTAATCCAATTACACATACATATTAAATCCCCCGATGTCATTAACAAAAAGTATTTTCCTTACATACATACTCAAAAAGATTAACCATCTGAAATTACATATGTCATCTTCTATAAATCAAAGAGCCCATTC
>NW_017277270.1:0-1838 GCF_001594065.2 Cyphomyrmex costatus | reverse complement strand
TGTTGTGCGCATGCGTTGGATTGATTGCATCCGCCAATAGGAAAATAGAGTGCGATCAGTGAGATAACGCAAACAGGTTATGCTCGTTATGCTTATTAGATGTGTGCTGTTGTACACAGGCAAAAATGGTCAAGATATGTTATTTATGTGGCAAAAAGCCTAATGCGCCTAATGCGACTGAAAACATTAGTTTGCATAGGTATGAAATAGGTATTAGTTTGCACTGATTATCATGAAATTTCTGTAAGGGATTGCACTGTATTCTTATATACATAACGGCAATCTTGAAAAAGTTTATTTCATAAAATTAGGATTAATTTATTTATTCCGACTAAACTGACTCTGTTAACTGTAACAAGGTTATACCCTGAAGCGGAATCAATCACTTTTTCCTTCTTCCTTACACATATATGTATATTTATCCTTCTATTTATTATTGATGGAGGGGATGATCCGACGCATGCGCACAACGTTCAAAGTACGCTGAGAAAGAGAGAGAAGTATATTCCCGCACCGCGGTTCTGGGACATGGACTTCTCTCTCATCTAGCCATATAGTAGTATTACATATATGGGAATAACTTGCAACATTTCATCGCCATATTGAATATTTATATGTGTGCAGTATACTTGCGACTGTGTACACGTATGTGTACACATATACATAATATATATCGAATCGGGATGACAGATATGTTAACCTGTAAAGTCTCGAACTTTAACACTTAATAACTCGGTTCACAAGGCCGATCCCCGCATTTTTCTTATAGATTCTTTCGTTCTGAGTGAAAATGCGACGAATGAGTATAATTTTATTCGTTTAAGACACGTATTTGTCTTCTAAAAGGTAGAGTATAACTTGCTCTTCTAAAATCTTAATAAAATTATACTCATTCGTTGCGTTTTCACTCGGAACGAAAGAATCTATAAGAAAAATACGGGGATCGGCCTTGCGAACCGAGTTATTAAGCGTTAAAGTTCGAGACTTTACAGGTTAACATATCTGTCATCCCGATTCGATATATGTATATTATGTATATGTGTACACATACGTGTACATAGTCGCAAGTATACTGCACACATATAAATATTCAATATGGTGATGAAATGTTTCAAGTTAAGCGGGGAGCACAGACTTTTGCATAACGCATAAACCATATACAATATACATAAAGAATTTGATTGGTTCATTGACTCATGCATAAGGAAATGGGCCAATGAAATTCCTTATGCACATGCTTTATGCGTTATGCAAAAGTGTGTGTTTCTCGATTCCGTTCGGCGGACATGGCAGTACATGGAACATTTTTCGTGACCAACTTTTTTCTCCATATCCTATCTAGTTAAGTCTCCTTACTCTTACTTCATGCTAGCGGTCTAGTATAGTATAGATGTCTATGTTAGTGATCGTTGATCAACTCTAGTTGATCGTGTTAGTAATTATGTTTTAATATTATTTAAATTTGTTATAAATTTGACAAAATATTAAAGTGTTTATTGGCAAAAATCATAAGTAAACTTTTATTACATAAGAGATGTACATACATTTAGGTATTGAAGTTTGTGTCTAGAGTCGATGAACGATCACTAATCTTATACGACGAGATTTAGAGCGTGGCAGACTGATCCCAGCAGTGGCAGTCTTCGTGTTCGTGTACCCCGACGGCATTCCCGGACCCCGGACCATTTAATCGAGACGTAAATATTTCATCGCGAATGATGGGGCCGCCATGTGTTCTGACGTAATGCATTGGCGTCATGAGCATGGTGGAAGTATACATGGGCTGTGTTCCAAAATTGTTTGCCAGCGCTGGCAGCACTGTCAACACCGTTCCAAAA
>NW_017277269.1:0-290 GCF_001594065.2 Cyphomyrmex costatus | reverse complement strand
TTCCGAGATATACTCACTTTAAAAATTGTTGATCTTCTGACAAATGTCGCTGTATCTTGCAAACCGTTGGTCTAATCGCTTTTTCACCTTACAGTTTTCGATAGAACACGTCGAGAACTATAAGAAACGCTACTCAGAACTATTCGGTACTCTCAAAAAATTTTCCGACGTGAGACTTAGAAAAAAATTTGAAGTCAAAATTTTTTGGGAGTACCGAGTAGTTCTGATCAAAGTTCTGGACAGTTCTCGGCGAGTTCTGTCGAAAAGTATCAGGGCTCAAAGCGATTGGA
>NW_017277268.1:0-240 GCF_001594065.2 Cyphomyrmex costatus | reverse complement strand
AGACATGATTTCCTGCCGTTCCTTCCTGGTAACGACCGTCTACGAAAAGTGTCACACCCCAGTGACGTACTTATCGCCTTTGCGGGTGTAGCGCCACACGTGTTCATCGACCCCGACCACGCGGACGCCGTCGAAGCGGGCGGAGTCGTTGATCAGGACCGAGCTTGTCAAGTGATTTGAGGTTGCCCCGGAATCCCGGACAGGTGGTTGTTTGGTCAGGCTGCCAGCGCGAGCTGGCGG
>NW_017277267.1:10170-13130 GCF_001594065.2 Cyphomyrmex costatus | reverse complement strand
ATGGAAAGTATCGGGGAAAAAAATCATGGAGTTCATTTAAATGTATCAAAAAATACATTTTGCTTTACCCGGGAACAATGACGTGGACGTAGTATTTTTCTGTTCCTTTTGGGGTGCTTGTTTTATGTGAGTCCCCTTGCCTCTCACAAATCAGGATGCTTGTTTCATGTGACTCCCCTTGCCTCTCACAAATCGGGATGCTTGCTTTATGTTCACTTAATGGAGTAAGTGTTCGAAATTTCGACCTTCCACTTCAATACATTTGTTGACTCTTTCTTCAAATGACTTTACACAGGACAGTGTCATTTGAAGAAAGGGTCAACAAATGTATTGAAGTGGAAGGTCGAAATTTCGAACACTTACTCCATTAAGTGAACATAAAGCAAGCATCCCGATTTGTGAGAGGCAAGGGGAGTCAAATGAAACAAGCATCCTGATTTGTGAGAGGCAAGGGGACTCACATAAAACAAGCACCCCGATTTGTGAGAGGCAAGGGGACTCACATAAAACATGCACCCCAAAGGGAACAGAAAAATACCACGTCATTGTTCCTGGGTAACGCAAAATGTATTTTTTGATACATTTAAATGAACTCCATTTTTTTCCCCGATACTTTCCATTATTGTTTCACGTATAAAACATTACAACAATAATATCAAATCAAGAATCACCATCGGGGGGGGGGGTCAAGTTTACTTTCATTGGAAGGCAGCTTTTAAAGCGAACAAGTTTCCGAATTAGCCACCTTTTTTTTGTCCCATGCATAGTTCTCGAGTTATTTCAATGTCTTCTGATAAATTTGGATTTTTATCGATTACAGCGCCACCTGTGAACCAAAATGTTAAAGTTCGTAGGTCAACTTGGCGTACTTTTTCCTGGAGAACCAAATCTGCAATAAAAAATTGGGGTTCCTATTTAAGTTTCTTATGTCCCCCACCCCCACCCCGCCCCCGGGGGGCGGTGGGGGCCGAGTTTGGTATCATTGGATTCCCCCCTTCGTGTCGAGCTACTTTCGTTGCACTTCTTTTTTTATCTTATATATAGTTCTCGAGATATTTCAATGTCTTCAGATAAATCGGCCACATTACTTTGAATAAATATATTGCGAAGAATATTACTACGTCGACTCGCCATCAGAGGTCTATAGATATTCGCAAAAATTCTCGCAAGTGCTTGGATGCGCGTATATCTGTATATATAGATTCTCGATCTAATAGCTTAAACAGGCGTCTAAGGTAGACTTCCACTACAATACCTTACTGACGAGTCCAGTAGTGGAAGCTGGGACGAAACGCCATAATTACGTGATATTCTTCGCAATATATTAGATTATAATTTAAAGATTTTAACGATATTATTGGCTCATTGCCCTCTTTCTCTATATTATAGATAATAAAAATTGTGACTATTTTAAAGATTTTATCACGGGATATGAAAACCGAAAATCGAACCGATAAAGTCCCAAATATCGCTCGAGATATTATTATTACTATCTGAAAACGATGGAACTCCTCCTAATGAACTTGGAAATCTATCTTCAATCCATTGCTTGATTCGCCTGGAAAAAGAGTGATATACACATGATGTAACACAATTTTTCATTAAATATATAGATTTTATTAAAAAATTGGAAATTACTCGACGAACGGTGCCACCATGTAAAATTTATATGCACTAATGCCCATTTTCAGAAAAGGGGTCCAATCACATATCGAGACAGGTAAATCCTTTATAGCGAACCAGTCAACATTCATTATCTCTTGCTGCGTTCGTGGTTGAAACAATGTACTAGTTCGCACACCTCAAATAATATATAATCTCACAATTTTTCTATTTAGATTCAATGTAGTCGTCTGGATGTATTAAATTAGTTTTATTAAAACCAGTCTCTTCCCATACTTCTCGAATAGCACACTCATGTGGCTCCTCATCATAATCTATTTTTTTTTTAGGAAAACCAATTATTGTTTCCCCAATAGCTCTGCACCAGAAGCACCTTTGTCATGACTTCATTCAAAATAATTGCTCCAAACGTCGATGAATTTTGTTTGTGCCATTCCCATTGCTGAAGCACAGCATTAATGTGCGGTACATGCTTTTTTAAAAATGGTAAATATTGAAATATATGAGTGTCAAATTCCTTTATGTTACACTTTCTCAGCTTAAGATATGGGTCTGTATACAGTAAAAGTCATAATATGTCGATAAAACCAATGTGCCTTTTCGATTTGAGAACAAATTCGCATCAAATGATTCTTCTGCTCTTCAAGTACATTGATAAATTCCCTACAGAATAATAATAATAATAATATAAAATACAAAAAACTGTATAAAAATATATATATGTGTATATATATATATATATCAGCACTTGCGAGAAATTTAACGAATATCAATTGAATAGACCTCTGATGGCGAGTCGACGTAATAATATTCTTCGCAATATCTGTCTAGAGTACTGTGCTGAGACATGCGTATATCTCTTTATATAGCATCTCGATTTAATAACTTACCGGCATCTAAGGTAGGCTTCCATTACAATACCTTACTGATGAGTCCAGTAGTGGAAGCCGGGACGAAACGCCAAAAATTACGTGATATTCTTCGCAATATAGAATATTAGATTTATAAATTATCAGATTCAGATTTTAAATTGTATTTATTTGACTCTTATTCGCCATTTTTAACGTATTAATTACTGTTTAGAAAATTTCTAGAGTATTTTTCTGTCTTCTATCACCTATTGAACTATTTAATTTTTAGGTTATGTGCCAATAATATGGAAAAAATGCGAAAAAATCGTTTTTTATCAAATTTTGAACATGTTCCGGTCCGAAAATGTTAATTCCAAGACCGGCATGCTGAAGTACGTGAAAAAATACACCAGAGAATGTTATTTAGAATTTGGCCAAATATGACCTTCATAACCTAAAAAATCATTGAAAAGTTCATGTATTTTT
>NW_017277267.1:0-525 GCF_001594065.2 Cyphomyrmex costatus | reverse complement strand
AAAGCAGATCATGATAAAATGAGGAGAAAACTAAATAAGAGATTTGAAAATGCTCCATCTGTTCCGGAAATAAACATAAACCATGCTATTCTTGTTTCTTCACATGAACCGAACAAGCAAGTTATCATTAAAAGATTTTCCAATGCTGAAAATGGGACCGAATGGTACCCGTATGAAAAAATTCGAAGAATTAATACATAGTATTTTATCCTAATTAAATCATTAAAAAAAAGCTCTCTAAACGTTATTTTTGCATTTTTCAATTATTTTGGTAAGTCTGAGCATTATTTTTAACGTATGGTCCCACCCTTAAGAAGGAAATAAAAAACACCATACGGTATCAAAAAATTGAGGTTTAGGCGGAAATTTTGACGTTTCGAAAAAAATTTTATCTTTAAAAATAAAATGCGCAGGGGGGTGGCTGATTTGAGAAAGAATGCCCCCTATATATTCAGATATATCAAAACCAGTCTCTTCTTTCACTTCTCGAATAGCACACTGATGTGGCTCCTCATTTTCTAATTT
>NW_017277266.1:101248-102664 GCF_001594065.2 Cyphomyrmex costatus | reverse complement strand
ATGATTGTTAATAACTTTTTAACGAAGGACGAGCGACGGCTAAAACCTGTAGGAGGTTACTCACGGTCATGACCTTGACAGCATATGTCAAGGTCAAGGTCATCGGAGGGTGGTTCCCTTTTGTAAAGGTTTACCCGATTTTTAAATGTATCTTTATACCTATACTTATACTTGTACTTATACCTATACTTATACCTATACTTGTACCTATACTTATATTGTACTTTTATGTATGTATTGAGTTTCATGTATGTATTTTATATTAAGTTTTATGTATTTTATACGTTTTTAAATGTATTTCTTAATATGTATTTTACTTTTACTTATATTTATACTTATATTTATACCTATACTTGTACTTATATTATATTTTTATGTAGGTATGTATTGAGTTTTATATTGAGTTTTATATATGGGAAGGGAATACATATACATATATCACTTTAAATAATATATTGCGAAGAATATTACTACGTCGACCCGCCATCAGAGGTCTATAGATATTCGCTAAAATTCTCGCAAGTGCTTTGATACGCGTATATCTGTATATATAGATTCTCGATTTAATAACTAAAACAGGTGTCTAAGGTAGGCTTCCATTACAATACCTTACTGATGAGTCCAGTATTGGAAGCCGGGACGAAACGCCAACATTACGTGATATTCTTCGCAATATATTAGAATAAATAAGAAAAAAAACCTTTTTTTAAAAAAAGAAAAACATACGCCAAGTGCATAAAAATATATTGAACTTATTGATCAAAAACAGATATGAGATAAATATAATTGACCAAGTGTATTCTTCATTACGCTAGTCACATAAGACAGACCCTGCTCAAAAGAATGGATAGAACGGTATTAGATATTATAAAAAATTCGACAACTTTATATCATAATTAATATAGTTATATAAGGTTATATCAGAAGCACTGGTGTGACTTGATAACATTTCTATCATAACTAATAAAGTTGTATCTGCTTTACTCCTAATATGAATGTCATGATTCAAGATTGACCAGTTTATATATTAACAAATATAAATTTTATTATACGTTCTATCTATTTGAATAAAGAATTAACAGAATTTTACCTAAAATATCAATACGTTTTAATAGCGAATATTATGAAAACATTCAAATCTCATCCAATATGATATTTGTAACTACCTGACTTTCGACTTGCGCGGAGTTAGCTCGTCGGAATAATTGTCCGAGGATTCGAAAGAGGTTCGATCGGTAGGAGAATGCAGGGCAAGTAAAGTCTCAGACGGATGTAAAATAACAAAATAATCTGATTTATTAATTTCGCCGAAATGGCTTGTATTCTACCGGAACAGATCAAAAGAAACGGCTTAGCGCCGAGGTGGTCGCAATGTATCGGCGAATACGTGTGTATGCTTTGTGTACGCGTGGTGTT
>NW_017277266.1:88381-99908 GCF_001594065.2 Cyphomyrmex costatus | reverse complement strand
TTATTTATTTAATTAATAATTAAATTAAATTTTTATATTTTTATTAGGAACAGCAGCTTAATCACATATGATGACTGTTTTTTGAATGTAGACATTGTGAACAGCAGCCTAATGGACAAACCGGTTTACATGTATGTGTCACACGTACGATTAAAATATACATGTATGTGTCACACGTACATCTTCTGAAATCCCTTTTCGGGACTCGGTCTAGAGATCTCGGTATCGGCTGCACCAATTTTATTCGAACTGGTCGCAATCGAAAGGTACCGATGACATTATGTAATAAAAGTGTTTTTAGATTTTTGATTGGACTTTTAAATTCTGAGTAATTTTAATCTAAAGTTTGAAGATGTGAAAACTCGAGATAAAGCTAGTAGTAGCGTCGTGAATTTGACAGCGACATGAACATATACACGCATCAATCAAGTCAAGCGATCATGTCAAGCAGTCAAACGGTTACATTTTTATTTTATGCACTTGGCGTCGCGACGCTACCGCGTCGCTTGATTAAAGATTTTAATGAATCTATGGCTCGTAGCCCTATTCTCTCATTAGTTTAAATTTATTGAGCCTTATTACAATTTAAATTTTATATATGTATTTTATATTGATCTTTATACTTTTATATACTTATACTTATACCTATACTTATACCTATACTTGTACCTATACTTATATTGTACTTTTATGTATGTATTTTATATTAAGTTTTATGTATTTTATACGTTTATATTGAGTTTTATATATGTACTTTTTACGTTGAGTTTTATACCTCGCATTCATTGTATGCATGTATGCATGTATGTATGTATATATGTATGTATGGTATAATACTTTATTTCTGTGTTAATTACGAAAGGAATAAAAAATGACAACGATATTTTTATACTTTTATATATATATATTTTGACAAAAATTTCAATAAAATAAGCATGAAACCACGCACAAGATCTAGTTTGTGATAACTTATTAAAGTCAATAATTTATTGTCAACAACATAAATCTATAAACGTTTCTGTCATAACAATGTGACCATCTTCAGTATATAATTAATTACTATAAAATGAAATAAAACGCTATATCAATAATAATTCGCTTACATCAAACCGCAACGCTAATATATTTATTTCTTCCTGGCAACGTTATCCAAAAGTTTACCTTCGCTTTTGTCTTCATGGTTAAATTTCCTTCTGATTAATACAAAATATTTATTTGACGAAACATCGTTAGCAGACTGTATAATTAAAAATTAAATTAATATAATACTATGAAGAAAAGAAAAATTCGTTAAAAATGAATACAATTCAGAATTACCTATGTTCCGTTTAAAACATTCGTCAATTCTTAAGTGAAGCGTCAGAGAAAAATCGAACATTACAACAATAAAGTCAGAGATGTAATGACATAAATCTTATGTGTATATGAACTTGAAACCAATACAAATAATAAAAATCAAAACGAAGACTGAGAATTTGCGATAGAGTCTTGGTGTGTGTTTGTTATGATAGAAAAATACATTTGTGGTAATTTTTCAGTGTCGCTCTGCAAATTTAGACAGTGAATCTGATTCTTAATATGAATCATTTCAGAAATTGTTCTTTTAAAATATACGGGTTCACTGTCCAAAATTGCAGTGTTATCCCAATCTATGTCATGTTTACAATTTAATTAATGTTTGCTTACGACGGAATTATTATTAGATTTCTTCAAATCATCCCTGTGTTCCTTCAATCGAGTTCTAAGCCTTCTTTTCGTTTGTCCGACATAAGACATATCACAGTCCTTACAGTTAATCTTATAGACAACGTTAGTGTTATCAAACTTATTTAGTTTATCTTTTCCTATTTTAATGATTCCACCAAGATTATTATTAATCGGTTTGTAGGTGTTTAGACTAAATTCAATAAAAACTCAGTGCACTAATGATTTTCCGATCCTTATATCATTTTCAAAAGCGTATAAATTATCATATAGTATTTTCCCCAATATATAAATCGTCATGTGATAATCTTTGTATTTATTGTCGAGTTATCTGTATATAGTTTCAACGCTTATCTCTGTCGACAGCGGTATGTTCAAAACACGCTTATCCTCGGTACCGACGCGGTCAGAATTCGAGACATTGTCTACCTATCAGCTGTTTACTTCGCGTCACATATATGTATACACATACGCAACCTTTCCTTTTCACCACTAACTAATTTTGTGTCTATATTAATCCTGTAAAAGGATTTCTCATTCCGTTCAGTTGTTTCGGAGATTTTCATAAGACTGTAAAGTACCCACAATTTCGTAGGTCCAGCATCCCCTTAAGGTTATGTTAAATATTAAAAAGATCCAGACCGGCTCAAATTTTGATAAAAATACACTCAATTGATGCGTTTACGCGTAAAAATAAAGATTTGACAAGAAAAAAGTGTCGCTCTGCCCTGGAAATTGAGATATTAATCATTACTTTTAACGATTAATATCTCGGTTCATAGGACAAACGCTTTTTTCTTGTCAAATCTTTATTTTACGCAAAAACGCTTGGATTGAGCATATTTTTATCAAAATGCAGCATGTATGGAAGCTTGAAAAGGTTATGAATTCAATTTAGGCGCGAATATTTGCATTAGCTCTACGAGCTCGGTCTTTGAATCCAGAGTGGATTGAGGAGCTTGATTAGCTCTGGAAATGTTAATACCGAACGCAGATGAGATGACATGTAGCAGAAAGATACGAATTGCCGAACGATTTCCGAGGTGAAAGAGCAAACAGATGCCTCCGATTTGCATTGCCGAACGCACCTTTTCTTGCGAAACGAAGGTTATCTCTCTGTAACCGTGCCTATCTATCGCTTAACGACCAAGTTCAGTTGCTCTCGAATAAAGCTCAGAAGCACATGTCAACAATCTCGTTCTCAGTCTCTATTCATTGCAACACCTTCTGACTCCTCGGGATTTCGTGTACAATTCCGACTTCACCAGCGGACCTGGTTTCCAGTACCCATTTCCTCTCGCAATAAACACGACATTGCTGGTCCTTCGAGCCGGATAATTGGAGTTCGCGAATTTCGTTTTCAGAGGTGTTTAGTATATCGGTGCTTGCTGAGCCGCTCTCGCTTTAACGCGATTCTCTCGCATAAGACAAGCGCTACCCGCGGTGTTCGTGTTCTCTCACCGTTCGCGCGTGCGAGTTAGATTTGCCACGTGAACAATTAAGACAGTGACCGTTGTGAAGTGCGTCTACCTCAAGCTTTCGTCTCAGCATTCTCGAAAATGACCACTGTGACCGACGTCATTGCTCGACAGAACGATCTTTACGGGCTCATCTCTCGTTCTATCGACAATCTGAACAAACTCGGATCTGCACGGATTACTCGCGGCGCGGTCCAAAGTCGCTTAGGCGCGCTCAAGGCCAATTGGGAGAAATTCAATGCACATCATGACAACTTGGTTAAAGCGAAACATGCCGAGATAGAGCCGCTTCAATACGTTACCGAAAACGTGTACGCTCTCTGCGAAGAGAAGTTCCATGAAGCTCACGGATTTATGCTCGACATGCTGGACCAGTTTGATTGCAAAGCGCTACATGAGGCTACCGTTCACAACGCAACCAATTCTGCTACAGGAACGCACTCTCGACGATTACCGCGCATCGATTTACCGAAGTTTTCCGGTGACTACGCTCAGTGGAGGCACTTCCGAGATCTCTTCACGTCCATCGTCACGGAAAACAACGAACTCTCGGATGTCGAAAAGCTCCATTATTTAAAAATGAGTCTAACCGGTGAACCGGCGCAACAATTACAGAACATTCCCATCAATAGTGACAATTTTAAACGCTCGTGGGAACTTCTCGTGACTCGCTACGATAATAAACGAGTGTTGATCGACGCGCAATTAGCCGCATTATTCGCGATTCGCAAGGTGAAGACGGCAGGTGCAAAAGAAATAAAGAAACTTCTCGGCGACGTTAAAGAGGCGCTCGACGCCCTCGAAGCTCTCGAATGTCCAGTGAAGTCTTGGGACCACATCATCGTCTTCATGATCGTACGTAAGCTCGACGTCGAATCATTGAAGGAATGGGAAACAACTCTCGGTGCGAAATCAACGTCTCCGTCCTTCGGTGATCTAGAGCAGTTCCTAGTTGGACGCGTGCAAACTCTGGAATCTATCGAACGAGTCATAATGCCATTTAAACAACAAGCTGCAAATTCCACGTCGGTACGTTCGCAGTCAAATGCAAGAGCATACGCTGCTACCGCTGCCGTACAACAATGTGCTGTGTGTAGCTCGGGACATTATATCGCGTCGTACCCGAAATACCTCGAGAAGACTGTGAATCAACGACGCGAGGTTATCGTTGCAAAAAATTTGTGTTTTAATTGCCTCGAACCTCATCATCTCAAGGCATGTCGCACGACGAAACGCTGTCGATTCTGTCGCAAGCAACATCATTCATCGCTGCATGTGGCTCCCGTCGAATCCGACGTCTCGACGCCGTCCCCTACGACGGCAATCTCCGTCCCTTCGGCTACCAGTCCGACCACGGACATCTCTGGCGCATCTCAACCGAACGGACCGCTCGGCGATTCTCACGCGTGCAGTCACATTGCACAATCACGCATAATTAAACGCACTCCAGTGCTCCTCGCTACCGCTTTAGTTGCAGTCATCTCTCAATCTGGAGAACAATTCCAGCTACGGGCATTGCTCGATCAAGGATCTGAAGCTTCGTTTATCTCCGAGTCCGCCGCGCAGCTTCTCAAGTTATCGCGTAAACCCGCGTCCGTCCCGATTCTCGGAATCGGCGCGCATCGCTCCGATGTCTCAAACGGACGGGTCTCTATCGAAATTATCTCACGGATCAATTCGGCATTCTCTCTCAAGTTGGAAGCTCTCGTATTGCCGAAACTCACCGCATACTTGCCACCTACAAAGATTGCATCCACTCACTGGCCACATATCGACGGACTCCGCCTTGCGGACCCGAAGTTCGCAATGCCAAGAAAAATTGATTTAGTTCTCGGTGCAAGTGTCTACGCGCAAATTCTCGAAAGTGGCATTCGCCGCGGAAACGGCGAATCCCCGATCGCGCAGAAGACCGCTCTCGGATGGATATTATCCGGACAACTCTCCAACGACAACGATCCTCTCTCACAAACAGCAATCTACGGACTTCAGTGTTCTCTCGATTGTGAGCTTCTCGATCTGCTTCAAAGATTTTGGCAACAGGAAGAAATCGCGTTGTCGCCTACTGCTACGTGCACACCGGAAGAAGCTCAGTGCGAACATCACTTTACAACGACTCACTTTCGTGACGCGCACGGGCGATTCGTGGTACGTTTGCCGTTCCGAAAAAGTGTGAGTGATTTCGGTGACTCGCGTGCTCCAGCGTTCAGGATGCTGCACCGTATGGAATCACGCTTCGAAACGCACGCATCCCTCAAAACGGCATACACGGAATTCCTGCGTGAGTATCTTGAACTGGATCACATGCGCCTTTCAGACTCCCTAGACTCTTCGCGACGCGAATTCTTTCTGCCGCATCACGGTGTTATTAAAGACTCTAGCTCAACGACGAAACTCCGCGTTGTTTTTAAAGGCTCGCAAAAAACCAATCGCGGAATGTCGTTAAATGATTGTCTTCATATCGGACCAAAACTGCAAACGGAACTTACGGATATTATTATTCGTTGGCGTCGACATCGTTTCGTATTTGCAGCCGATATTGAGAAAATGTATCGCCAAATTCGCGTACATCAGGACGATTGGCCGTTACAACAAATTCTCTGGAGAAACTCACCTAATGAACATCCGCGCGAATACTTGTTGTGTACGGTGACATATGGTCTCGCATGCGCGCCATATCTCGCTCTTCGTTGCTTACAGCAACTCGCTCTCGAATCCGAAACCACGCGCGCCTTTGCTGCAGAGATCATTCGTTGCGACACATATGTCGACGACATTCTGTCAGGGGCAGATACAATAGCCACTGCAGAAGAAAAAATGCAGCAGCTCCAAGACACGCTCACGGCGGGCGGCTTTAAGTTAAAAAAGTGGATTGCAAATTCTCCGGATCTGCTCGCAAACATCTCAGCTCACGACCAAGAAGTGTCAGCGATTCTGCCGGTCGGCGATCCGGCTACGCATCACGCGCTCGGCGTTCAGTGGAATCGACTGAGTGACAGGTTCATGTTCTCCGCGCCGTCGCCTCCGCGAACAGTCGCAATCACGAAACGCGCAGTGCTCTCGTTTATCGCGCGCATCTTTGATCCTCTCGGATGGCTCGCGCCGATCATTATTACTGCGAAAATATTCATGCAGGAACTCTGGGCTATTCGTCTTGATTGGGATAGCGAACTTCCGGACGATCTCAAATCTCAATGGATCGACTTCCTCGAGCAATTTAAAAACTTGTCAGTTATCTCAATTCCGCCCTGGTTCGGTACGAGTTCGGATACTCTCGACGTGCAACTTCACGGATTTTCGGACGTCTCTCAACACGCCCTAGCGGCGACTGTTTATATTCGTGTTGTCTCACCCAGTGACACTCGCGTGACTCTCGTCAGTGCAAAGACAAAAGTGACTCCTCTCAAACGCGTGACAATACCTCGACTCGAGTTATCCGCGGCCGTGCTTCTCGTGAAATTAATTCGCAAGGTTCGCGACGTGCTCGACTTGAATCGCTCAATCTCTTATCTCTGGACCGATTCGACTGTCACGCTGGCCTGGATCAAGAGCCACCCATCAAGATGGAAGGAATTCGTGCAGCATCGGGTATCCTTCATACAAGAATTGTCAAACTCTAGTTGGCATCACATCGCAGGGAAAGAAAATCCTGCCGACTTGGCATCGCGAGGAGTATCTCCGCAACGACTACAGCAGGAGCGTCTCTGGTGGTCGGGACCTCAATGGCTCCAACAACCTTCAACTGAGTGGCCTGCCTCCACCCTCATGCCAAGTTCGGCCGCACAAGAAGAGGAGCGTGTACGAAGCTATGCGGTCGCCATAGTAGGCCCCGAACCAGAGATATGGGGTCTCGAAAAAAGATACTCCTCGCTGACCAAGCTACTCCGCATCACCGCATGGATTCGACGCGCAGTCGAACGTTTTCGCAAAGCTACCGCTGCACCCGCCGCTCAAGATCCTCTCACTCCGCTCGAATTGGACGCTGCGCTCGCTTTCTGGATCAGATTGACGCAAGTCACGTACTTTTCTTCGGAAATTCAACTCATCAGGACAAATAAATCGCTGCCGAAATCAAGTTCATTATTGCGCCTCATTCCGTTCATCGATACCGATGAATTGCTTCATCTCCGAGGTCGCCTGCAACATTCTCAATTGGATCGAACAGAGAAACATCCGTTAATCTTACCGCGAAACGCTCGATTGACAGAACTCATCATCGATCATCATCATCGGAAAACACTTCATGGCGGAACGCAACTCACGCTCTCATCGATACGACGACAATTCTGGATTCTCGGCGGTCGCCTTCCGATACGCTCATTCATCCGACGATGTGTAGTCTGTACACACCAACGAGCGGCGACCGGTCAACAGCTCATGGGACAGCTACCGGCATCGCGTGTAACGCCATGTCGACCGTTCTATCATACGGGAGTCGATTATGCCGGCCCGTTAACGCTCAAGACGTTCCGTGGACGCGGAGCCAAGACATACAAAGGATACTTCATTATCTTCACGTGTTTCAGCACCTCGGCAATACACCTCGAAGTGGCAACAGATTATTCTACTGAGGGCTTCATTGCCGCATACAAACGCTTCACGAGTCGCAGAGGCCTCTGTTCTACCATTACGAGCGATTGCGGCACCAATTTCGTTGGAGCAGATGCGGAGTTACAACGGCTCTTCAAGGCCTCATCTCGAGAGTGGTCTCATATAGCCGCTCATCTCGCAAACGACGGTGTTGCGTGGAGATTTAATCCACCTTCCGCCCCGCACTTTGGCGGCAAGTGGGAAGCAGGAGTGAAATCGGTCAAGTTTCACCTCCGTCGCGTCATTGGTGAGACCTTGCTCACCTACGAAGAGCTGACCACGCTCTTGGCGCAAATCGAAGCGATCCTCAATTCTCGCCCTCTAACGACTCTCTCGGACGACCCATCGGACGTCTCCGCACTCACGCCCGGACATTTCCTCGTCGGCTCAGTTCTCAATGCCGTACCTGAACCGTCTCTTCACGATCTGCCAGTAAATAGGCTATCTCGATGGCAACTCCTACGTCAGATGATCGAGTCATTTTGGCAACGATGGGCTATCGAATATCTATCACAATTCCAAGTCTCTTCAAAGTGGCATCGGGCTCACAATCTGTTCCAGATCGGAGCTCTGGTTCTCGTGAAGGACGAACAACGACCTCCTACGAAGTGGCCGCTCGCACGCATCATCGACGTACACCCTGGGTCGGACGGACTCATCCGCGTCGCCACGGTGAAGACTGCTACCTCGACGTTCAAGAGACCGATTGTAAAACTGTGCTTGCTACCGAAAGTGACGAACGAGTCCAACCAACAGTGACTGTGTTCATAATTTAAATTTCCGCTCAATTTTATTTCATTACAGTTATTTTGACAACTAATATAGTTGCCAAGGCGGGCGGTATGTTTAGACTAAATTCAATAAAAACTCAGTGCACTAATGATTTTCCGATCCTTATATCATTTTCAAAAGCGTATAAATTATCATATAGTATTTTCCCCAATATATAAATCGTCATGTGATAATCTTTGTATTTATTGTCGAGTTATCTGTATATAGTTTCAACGCTTATCTCTGTCGACAGCGGTATGTTCAAAACACGCTTATCCTCGGTACCGACGCGGTCAGAATTCGAGACATTGTCTACCTATCAGCTGTTTACTTCGCGTCACATATATGTATACACATACGCAACCTTTCCTTTTTCTCGCGAAACGAAGGTTACCTTTCTATAACCGTGCCTATCTATCGCTTAACGACCAAGTTCAGTTGCTCTCGAATAAAGCTCAGAAGCACATGTCAACAATCTCGTTCTCAGTCTCTATTCATTGCAACACCTTCTGACTCCTCGTGATTTCGTGTACAATTCCGACTTCACCAGCGGACCTGGTTTCCAGTACCCATTTCCTCTCGCAATAAACACGACAGTAGGCAATATTTATTTTTGAATTGTTAATGATATTTATGAATTTTTCTGAGACATCTTTATGATATGGAACTATAAAATAATTATTTTTTATTCTTCTAGTTCCATTGTTAACTATATTATTTCTATTGTTATTACAATATTTTAAACTATTGATTCTATTATTGATAGAAGAAATCAAAAATTCCAAAGGGTATCCATTAATTATTAAAGTTCTGATTAATTCTATGATGTTTTTGGTATGAAATTTCGGATGCGACAATAAGATTATACGATCGATTAAAGAAATTATTACGCCTTTTTTGTGACACATTGGATGATTCGAAAAAAAATTTAGATATCTTCCAGAATTCGTGGGTTTTTTGTAAATATCAAAAAGGACTCTTTCCATTTTCCACACCAACCTTAACATCTAAGAAATTTATCCAACCATCAATGCTGCATTCCAATGTAAAGTTGATTCTTTCATTATAAGAGTTAAAGGTATCAAATACTCTCTCAATATCTTTCTTAGGGATTGCTAATAATATATCATCGACGTATCTTTGGTATATCGGAATGTCTACATTTATGGTTGAAAAAATTTTCGTTTCTAAATCCTCCATAACAATACCAGCCAAAATCGGAGACAATGGGGAGCCCATTGGCATTCCAAAAATTTGTTTATAAAAATTGTTATTAAATTTAAAGTAAGTAGAATTAATAATAAGGTTCAGAGCCTTTTTAAATTCTTCCAAGGAAATAGAAGTATTTTTTGTGATGGTGTTCCATCTTCTATCTAATCTATACTTTGCATTATTAATTCGGTTGGAATGTTTGTGTACATAGCTACTACGTCAAACAAAACTAGATCGTAATTAGAATCAAATTTTTTGCCATTTAATTTTTCAACTAAATCAAAACTATTTTTAGTGTAACCTAAATTTGTGTTTGTAATGCTTTTCTCAATAATTTCTTTTAAAAAATTAGAAACCGGATACATAGGACTATTAATGCAACTTACAATAATTCTAAGCGGGAAGCCTGTTTTATGAATTTTAGTAAGCTCATAAGATCTAGGCAATACACCATCTGTTACTAAAAGTCTTCTATACGTAGGCTGATCTATAAAACCTTTTTCTCTGAATCTTATTAGTATTTCTCTTGTACAATTAGTCATTCGTTTTAACGGATCTTTATTAATTAGAATATAAGTACTAGTGTCTGAGAGCATTCAGTTCATTTTTTCATAATATTCTTTTAAATCTAAAATAACAGTTGTATTTCCTTTACCAGCTCTAGTAATCAAAAGTTCAGGGTGCTCTTTTGTAAAGGCTCTAGCAGGTTAAGAAGGGGTCAATCGGCCCCCAAACGGATTATGACCAGTATGTCACCAAAAAGTTCGTTGACCCGAAAAAAAAATTTGGAGAAATTTTTAATTCCGTACACCACCCCTTTTCGGAGATATTGCCTTATGAAGTATTTTCATATTTTATTTTTGTCACGAGACCTATCAGATACAATTTTATTTAAAAAATTTGGGCATACAAAACGTATCAAAAGGTATTTGAAAATATTTTTTGCGAGATGTTCCAACCTAACCATAATTTTTAAAAAATTCCTGAATATTTATAAGTGACCCCCTTTTGTTAGTTTATGATTGGCCACCTCGCAAAAATTCAAAAACATGTATTTTTAAACTTATTTTCACCCTGAATTTTTTCAGAATTTTTTGAACCCGGCATCATGCCTAAAAAAATTAAAACTCGCCTAAAAAGGCAAAAAATCGCCATAAAATATATATCAAGTAGCCATAAAGCCCTAAAAGGCTCATAAGATAGCGTGCAGAATTCGCCATTAGTTTCGTTTAGTTTAGATATTTAGCGAAAATTATCAAGCCTGCTGAATTATTATCCAAATTATTCGATGCCCAGAAAATTGCACCGGTCATCAATGAGGATAGCGACGACGATTAATAATATATACATGAACATATATAAATATATTATGTTGATCAAAATAAAGAAATTCCAAAAAGCATTTATAACCTTTAAATATTTCAAAATAGTTCCAATATGAAAAAAAGCATATGGCTAAAATTTTCAGAAAAAAATTCGGTTATGGGATGAAATTGTCGTACGATATTTTTTCTGCCTTAAAAATTGATATTCATCAGTCATCCTCCGATACTCGTAAAAAATACTTATTACTGATGTATTCTAGTGTCTTAAGATTGCAGAACTATTCTAACCACACTTCAATGCCGTCTGAGAGTTTTGCGACTCTCTCAAGACCATTTTATGGCATTTTGAGTATTTTAAGAATGCCCCAAGGATATTTTGTAAATGTTTTAGAGTTTTAAGACTGCTTTAATGCTGAATAGTAATGTTAATCGAATTTTAGGGCTGTCTCA
>NW_017277266.1:83691-88112 GCF_001594065.2 Cyphomyrmex costatus | reverse complement strand
TTTCAAGCAAATTCATCCATTTTTTAGAAAGTTGTCAGCCATATTGGATCCGCCATTTTGAATTTTTAAAAACTGACATCAAATTCGTAATTTACGACCCCGAGAACCCCCGAGTAACTCCTTTCAAGCAAATTTATCCATTTTTTAAAAAGTCGTCCGCCATATTGTATCCGCCATTTTGAATTCCTGAAAAATGATATCAGATTCGTAATCAGCAACCCCAAAAACCCCCGAGGAACGAGTTTCAAGCGAATTCAGTGAATAGAAAAATGCGTGACTGAAAGGGTTAAGGCGATATTATGGATGTTTTAGTGTTTTAAGACTTCCATAATATTGCATAATTGTTTTAATCAGAGCGATGAACTATCTTAGGGTTATCTTGCTATCTTACCTGTGTCTGCAGGCTATCTTATGAGCCTTTTAGGGCTTTATGGCTACTCGATATATATACTACGCACAACAATTAGGGGATCACTTTAAAACCTACAAATTTTGTCGATATTTAAGAAACTGTATCTCTGCTTCCAAAGATCATAGGACATTTTTTCTGGTCGCGTTTTAAAGGGTGAAACTTCTTTTTTAAAACAGTTAATATAATATTTGTCGTCCAATCAAATGGGACTTTTTCACGAAGACCAGAAGCAAGATCGTGTTAAAATTCTAAAAATTTTGCGATTTTCCAAATTTTCACGGGCAAAATACGAACAGGCCGAAAAATCTTATTACATGCATTTTATAGTTTCCTTTAAAACGAGACCACGATCATTACTCTAGCATGTCTAGAAGCTGAGTTATCAGCTTCCAAAGAGAACCTTACATTTTGCAAGATTTTGGGTATTACTGCCAGCATTTGCATTACCCGATGTGCACCACAGGGAGGTTGCTCGGTCGGAATTTGCACATCATATGTCTGTGTGGGTGTGTGAGGGGTGGTATGTATGGGTGTGGGTGTGTGAGTGTGGGTGAGTAGGTGAGTGGATGGACGAGTGTGCGTGCGTGCGTGCGTGCGTGCGTGCGTGCGTGCGTGCGTGCGTGCGTGCGTGCGTGCGTGCGTGCGTGCGTGCGTGCGTGCGTGCGTGCGCATGCACACAGATTGAGATAAGGGCTCCGAGGTTTTGTCAGTCTCTCGGTATTTTACGACCCCATGCTTCCCTCCTTCCGCTTTTCCTTTCGTTCTTCCTATGCTACTATCTCCTATTCCTCGCTTTCTCTCCCTCCAGCTGGCATCACCTGTTCTAATTCCACCCCGAGTGCTCAATCATTCTTTGAAAATGAGTTTCATCTCCTTATAAATGATTCTACTTTATTCTTTACGGATGGATCTAAAACAGATCATAGTACCCATGTGGGGGCGGCGGTTTTCTCACCACAGTTGCAGGCTGAGCTCATGTATAGGCTTCCCTCGTATACTTCGATTTTTTCGGCAGAAGCCTATGCAATATACAATGCTGTCATGATTGCTATCGATATGAATCTTCAGAATGTCACTATCGTCTCTGACTCTAAGAGTGTTTTGCAGTCTCTCAACGGACATCTCAACCCCACGAATAATTACCTCATCCCGCTTATTAAATCTGTTCTTGAAAAGGCTCAGTCAAAGGGGACAAACATTCAATTTATCTGGGTTCCCTCTCACAGCGGCATCACAGGCAATGAAAAGGCCGACCAGCTCGCCAAGCGAGCTATTCGTAAGGGTATAGAACCCAACTTTAAAGTACCTTACTCGGACATTTGTGCGATCATTAAACATAAAATCTCGGAAAACTTTTATCAACATTTAATTTCGCTGGCTGATTTTAAAGGCTCATACTTTTTCTCTCACATTTTTAAAAGAACAGCTAAACCTTGGTACTTCCGCTTAAAGATCTCTAGGGACGCTATTGTCATGACTAACCGTCTGCGCTCAGACCACTATAATCTCAACCATAGTCTCTTCCGCAAAAACTTGACTGAGAACCCCTCCTGCCCTTGCGGAGACCCTAAACAGGATATCCTTCACCTAATATATGAATGTCCTTATTCCAGGGACGCGGCGCGTTTTTTGCGACGTTTGATCGATCGCGTCGCGACTGATAATGATAACCTTAAAAAATTTTCGCAAGTTATCGCTAAGCCTACTGCAAAACTCTGTAGACTTATTCTTAGTTTTAGCAAAGCATGTGGCAGACAATTTTAACGCTTTTAGTTTTCGCGCCTCCTCGCGGCCTGCGCAAGCGCTCCTCCCTGCCCTTCTTGCCTCCCCCTCCCATCCTAGCGGAGCTATGCTCCGTTTTTACCAGGCCACACCGTCGCGAGGTTATCTGCTTGGAGACATTTACTCCAGCATGGTGCACAAGTTCGCACTTATTTATTACTAGTTACTATTATAGTTTACTATTGAGACGTGATCTGGCCGTATCGACCTCCTATTTTACTGTTTGGAGGCGGGTGCCATTAAATAAAGAAGAAGAAGAAGAAAAAGAAGTCTCCTTACTCTTAGGGTGCACTCAGGGTGCAGTCACATGAAGTCAGAAATAACGGAACGGAACAGTAACGGAACATTGATAGAAAAGAGATAGAACAATCCTATCTCTTTTCTATCAATGTTCCGTTCTCATTCCGTTCCGCTATTTCTTTCTCCATCGGGACGCACCCTCAGATGGAGCGGATCTGCGGAAATGCGGAATTGGCGGAATTGATGTGATTGATCGTTGCTTCATTCCGTTATTTTCATTTCGCAGATTTATTTTTCCTATGTTCACATGAACCGGATCTCGCGGAAGCGGAAATTTTATCGACTAATGATATTAACTCGTACAGCGGACGTTTTATACTTATCTATCTAAAGAATACATTCCATTGGGTAGGACTGTTTTACGCTTCTGTTAATTTTGCACCATGTGAACATAGGAAAAATATTTCTGCGGAACGGAGAAAACGGAAAAAACGTTTATATTGAAATACTTACAATATAAATTATAACGTTTATATTGAAATATTCAAACACTGTTTATTAGCTGTGTGCGAAATGATTCCTTCTATTAAAATTCTGATCCTGATATGCGGATTAATAAAAAAATTGCGGTTGAGTGAAGATGTTTTTTATCAACAACAATTACGACAAAAAATTGCCAAATTATACATTTTTTATAAAATAAAACGAAAGAGGGAATGCACACAACGAACATGTTGGGTTCGCCCAATATTCACTTGCGAAAGACGATTTCTACAAGGAGCCAGTGATAATCTTATTAGGGAAATGGAAAACGAAGATGTTGAGAATTATGTAGATTACTTTCGAATGCCATCTCAATTATTTAATAAATTGTTGAAGTTAATTGAACCAAACATTATCAAACAAAATATAATTCATGATCCAATTCCATCGCACACTTCGTTTGCAAGTGATGTTAAGATATCTGGCTTCGGGTGATAGTATGAAATCGCTATCTTATGCTTTTCGCATTGGACACAGCACCGTGTATCACAAATAATAACTGAAACATGTCATGCGGTATGGAACACGTTGAAGGACTTAGTTTTTATCGCTGACGACGAAGAGAGTTGGCAAGTTGTAGCTGATAAATTTGAATCCCTGTGGAACTTTCCTCATTGCATAGGTGCCATTGATGGAAAGCATATTGCAATTCAAGTATATTAAAGAAATCTTTTAAATTCGTTAAAACATATATTACATAGCTAGAGGTTTTCTTGTAAAATAGGCTCCACCACAAAGCGGCTCAATATACTATAATTATAAGGGTCATCACAGTATCACGTTACTAGCAATAAGCGATGCCAAGTATTGTTTTACAATGGTGGATATTGGTGCAGAAGGAAGGCAAAGCGATGGAGGAATTTTTAGGTCTAGTGAAATTTGGCAAGCGTTTTGAAGCTCAAACATTTAATATACCTCAGGCAAAGTCATTAGAACCTGGCGGACCAGCTTTACCGTTTGTTTTGGTGGTAGACGAAGCTTTTCCGTTATCTAATTACATGATGAGGCCCTATCCACGTAATGGACACCTTGATATCTCCAAAAAAGTCTTTAATTATAGACTTAGCCGAGCCAGACGAGTAGTGGAGAGCGCTTTCGGAATTCTAGTCGCTCATGCATTGGAGAATATTTCGAAAGCCACTTATTGCAACGGTCAGTAATGCAAGATTGATAGTGCAAGCAGCTGTTGTTTTACACAATTTTATTCTACAAAACGAAGAGAAATTGACAGGAAAGAAAACGTATACCCATCAACCTTTCCAAGATCTACATGAGACCAGCAATAGAATTCGTGACACAACAGTTCACCGTGTGGACGAAGTAGTAATGCATGCACTGTACTTCGTGACAATTTTTCTGTCTATTTTCAAAGTATTAGAGCTATTCCATTCCAATGGGAAAAAGCAATTGAAAATAATTTTTAAAAGTGTTTTGCTAAAAAAAA
>NW_017277266.1:80043-83488 GCF_001594065.2 Cyphomyrmex costatus | reverse complement strand
ACTACGAATGCTTTGAAGCGTTTGATTGACCAATCAAAAGAAAGAGTTATACAAACTGACCAATCAAGAAACGCTTCAAAGCATTCGTAGTGGCAACTCGACCGCAGCCATAATAATCTTATGCGTATAGATATAATTTTTTACATTAAAATGATCCAGATGACTTAAGCCCAAGACACAATAGGTGCATCCAGAAGCATGATCGCTCACTAAGCGCTCAATGAGCTTTTTTATCTGATTGGCATATTCCATTAGATCTAAAAATATTAACCAAACAGGTACAAGAGTTCACTGAGCGCTCAGTGAACTCTTGTACCTGTTTGGTTAATATTTTTAGATCTAATGGAATATGCCAATCAGATAAAAAAGCTCATTGAGCGCTTAGTGAGCGGTCGTGCTTTTGGATGCACCTAATGCGAGGAAATAGCAATAGCAATAAGTTTCAACCTATCAAAAATGTGTATTCCGGTGTATTCGATTTCTGATAAGTTGAAACTCGCTATCGCTATTCCCTCGCATTGTGTCTTGGGCTTTAGGGTCTGCGCACAATAGGAGAAATATTAGGAACAGATATTAAATATAAGAATTTTAACCTATCTCAGAACTGTGTACTGTGGAATGTGCGCATAAACACAAACACGCACAAAAACATGCACAAGAACACGCACAAAACCACGCACAAAACCACGCACAAAACACAAACACGCACTCGACACAAACGTCGTTCTATCCTTCTTAACATTCAACGAATGATAAAGATAGAACGATGTTTGTGTAGAGTGTGTCCTCTAAAAGCAAAGCATACAAAATCTATTCATTGGTTTCATTATTGGTAGTTGCTTCCATAACCATTGACAAAAATTTCATTTCCAGCTCGGTTCTCTGCCGATAAGGAAGTTTCCGCAGTCCTTCTCCCAATGTTAATAAGAAACCATCTGTTGCATCGGATTGTTTCAGTGGAAGTTTCAATGCATCGAGGATGCACTCATCGATATGAGTAGCATATTTTTTGTTTTTATTGTATTTTATGTCTAAAATTTAACAATTACATAATTAATTAATTATTTAATTAATTTTACATATTAATAGTATAATAGTGAAATGAATAGTGTAATATATAATAGTGAATAATATGTATAATATGAATAATGTAATATATACTTACTTTTTGGTGATGGTGAATAGTCATTTACAATATCGGATGATATGGAGCATTCAGATTCCTTACTGGACATTGACAAAGGTGTAGTAGCCGATAATGCTGATGACGATTTACTAGTCGATGGAGATGCCTTTGGTAAACTGCTGCTTGTTCTGAAAGAAAAAATGATTTTTTTAAACTCATTTCAATTTTATGGAAACTATGGAAACTATTGTAGCCTAGATATCTTTGTATATCTTTGTATCTTTGTATATTGTATTGTACAATAGGTACTATCGCAATAGGTATAACTTACTGAGACGTCTGCAAGGTGTCATCTAAGAATTTCATTTGCTCAAAAAAGCGAAATGTATTTTTTTTCTTCGGTATTGCTCCGGAGCCGCTGGGAATGTAAGTTCGTTGCTTTTTTTTCGCTTTCATATAACAATCCCTCAAATATTTCCAACGGTTCTTTGCATCCTCGGCAGATAATTGCCCTTTGTTCGATAGCAATCAAGGTTCGTGAGAAACAAATGCAAAACGTAAAATGAACGACGCTAAGCGTCTTTAATCTGAACATTTATTACATCAAATATGTCGAATAATACAATTATAAACGTTAAAAGAAAGAAAATAGATGAATCGATATAATCAAAAATATTAATCTTAAATAAGAATAAACTTTAACTCATAAATATCATGAATTAACATAATCAAGAATACTATTGATATCAACATGCATTGTAAACAAACAAGAATCTTCTTAATAGACGGCACCGCATACAATAGACAAGTTCGTTATAATCAAAATAAATACATTAAAATGACGTAACTTTCGGGGTGCTTACGTGAAGTAATCGGATCCCTAAATCGGATTGAGCAGTGGTGTTCAATCTGAAGACTCTAAATGTTCCTAGACCAATCTGGATTATAATCCGTGCTGTCTATGAAATTCGGATTTCGGACTACTATCGTCGCGCATCGTCACGCGTGTTTCTCATAACTAAAAGGTTAAGTTAATATCGTGTCTCCAGATATATTAATAAAATTTCTGTTCTCTCTACGTGCTATTGCTGTGGATTTGGTAAGTTTACTCGGAGAGGATTAATTTCTACAAAACTATTATTCTGTATTTTTAAGAAATAATATGTTTTTGATAGTATAATTTGTCTAATTTTAGGATAAATATAACTACAATGGATCGTAATGAAACGAATGAAGAATATTTATTTGGACAAAGTCAATTTGGTATGTGAATATTATAAAATTGTAAATTATAATAGATATTATTATCATTACTGTTACAATTTATTGTGTATATACATACAATAATAATTTTAGTTATTATTTACAAAGTAAAATAATAAAGGTTATTATTATTATTATTAAAAAATTTTTGATTATGATAGTTTACGTGCATTTGATACGGGTACTAATTAATCTTTTTGATGATATGAGTATTTAATTGATCATTTTGATTTTTTTTTAAATAAAATATAGTATTTTGCAGAAATAATTTTTTCTCAAAATATTTGTAGCATAATATGCATATAACATATTATATTATTTTAATAATATTGTTCTTTTACAGAAAATTGCATATTGTGATGGCCGTAGCGCACTGGCAAAGTATTTGCCTCCTATGCCAAAGATCCCGAGTTCAAATCCAGCTAGAATTCCTAAATAAAAATAATAACAAAAACGGCCATCACCGGTTGCTCCGGCCGACCGACAGTCAGTATAACTCTGACGGCTGGATAGGATTCTGTGGGCCAATCACCCGCAAACCCGAAACAAGCTGATTCGAGAAACGAATACGAGCCTCGGATATCGGACGGATACAACGGAAATGAACCTTAGCTATCAAAAAGGTATACGAATTGGCACTTGGAACATCCGGACATTGGCACAGGCATCCCGTTTGGCACAACTAAGCAAAGAAATGACACGCTGTAAAATTAAGATCCTAGGTCTCAGCGAAGTGCGGTGGAAGAACAGCGGGGACATTACAACGTCAGACAATCACTACATGATATATTCGGGCAATTCAACCACCCACATTAATGGAGTTGGAATAGTTATATCCACTAAAATTAAAAAATCATTAATGGAGTGGAATCCAGTCTCCGACCGATTAATAACCGCTCGTTTCCGAGCCAAAAATCGCAATATAACAATCATTCAATGCTATGCACTAACGGAAATAGCAGACGACAGCAAAAAAGATCATTTCTACAATCAACTGCAGTCCACAATCGCCTCAACGCACAAAAGAGACATCAAACTTGTCATGGGTGACTTTAA
>NW_017277266.1:65336-70082 GCF_001594065.2 Cyphomyrmex costatus | reverse complement strand
ATATTATAATACTTAGTTGTGAATATATTTTCATGTCCCACAAATTATATCACTATATAGTGAATAATAATACTAATTATATCACTATATTATACGTGTATATTATACGTATATATTATACGTATATATCTGTATACATATGTCTGTTATTTTTATATTTTAATTTATAATGCAAATACTATGTTGAAATAATGTTTTCACTGAATACTGTTTACAATTAATGCGACCCGGGCACGCCAAGTTTTTTCTTCACTATAATCCAGTTGACAATTATAGTCACTTTCGGTCTGTCTTATGTGACTGGCGTAATGAAGAATACACTTGGTCAATTATATTTATCTCATATCTGTTTTTGATCAAGAAGTTCAGTATCTTTTATATGCACTTGGCGTATGTTTTTTTCTTTTTTTAAAAAAGGGTTTTTTTATGGGATTTTGAAATTTCGGAAATATTAACTCAAAACTTTTCAGGAAAAACACGCGCGACGATAGTAGTCCGAAATCCGAGTTTCATAGACAGCACGGATTATAATCCAGATTGGTCTAGGAACATTTAGAGTCTTCAGATTGAACACCACTGCTCAATCCGATTTAGGGATCCGATTACTTCACGTAAACACCCACAGTGACGGGGTTTAAGCTCGGCTCTTAGCCGCAAACACATCAATGAAATTCTTAACGGACTTCCAGCCATTTAAACCATACTTATTTTAAGCTCTGCTATTAGCCGCAAACACATCAATGAGATTCTTCACGGACTTCCAGCCGTATAAACCAGTAATCTTTCATCATCGTGCGGAACTTGCATCTGCCTCGTGACTTGAGGACGAACATTCCTCGTCTCTTGAGGATATTCTGTGATTACGATCGAAAGCGCGTCTTTTATTTAACGTTAGGCTAACAGCCTCAATTTGGGCGTCAGTCCCAAGTGGGCTACCAGCCCCTCACTTTCCTATTACCACAAGGTTTCACCGAAACTTAACTGAGCGTGCTTCCACGCTCCTTTCAAGATGGCTAACAACAACCGATTACGACCGCTCCGTGCCAAGTACGCGTCACGCGAGGGCGAACAAAGGAGAACGAACAAGAAGGAGATCAGCGCCGCGCGCGTCCGTCTATAGTAATTACTACGACCGGTAATCATGTCGGTCTTTGAATTACCGACAGCTTGCGGTTTTATACTAAGTCAGGGACTTTATCTTTAAACACCCTTAAAAGAAAACAATTACAATAAACTGTTGTACCCGTGGCGAGGTACAGTCGAAGTCCCGGAGGTAGACAGTGATAACACTCAGCACACTTTATATTTTAACACCTTTTATTAATAACAATGATTTACAATTATGTGATTTGAAGTCACTGGCGTAGCCTGTAACTTGGCTATCGGTTTCGCTGTTATCTTATTATAAGTTGGTTAGCAGGTTGATATTATGACGTGACACTATGTTAACGTACTCGCGCACTGATACTCGACTTCTGCCTCTGGCTTCAGTCGGGTGGTATTTATTTACATGCTTCTGCTGAGCTAGTCAGCTGATTTGGAATGCGGTCGGTGACTGACCGATCGCATGTGGCAATTCCTTTTTGAAGTTGCTATGCTTAATTCTGCTTAAACTTATTAAAAGATATTTGGAAATTGTTCTACTTAAATGGAATTTCTACTTATTATTGCTTGAACAGCTAAGTTCGGAAATCGTTCCGCTTTGCTAATGCTTAAACTGCTAGATTGCGTTTTTGGTAATTGGAATCGCGTTGCAATCGCGATGTCGTACGTAATCGCTTTAATATATGTAAATGTTTTATTTTATATTTTAATATTTTATTTTAATATTTGTTGTGGATATAACAAAACATTTGTTTAAATCATTATAATTATGTATCACCATATATAATTACACACCTCCCATCATATTCGAAACTTCCTGCCATAATGTTTTCTTTTTGAGATTAGCTCTGGAACTGGCAGGGATTCGATGATCATATAATCCTTGTTTTTGAGAAACGCATGTAATTAAAAATTCATCAATCGTAACTTCATTATTTGTAATTTCATTGATATCTTCAATTCCAAAATATTCAGACATATGTTCATCCTCGGTGGTTTTAGAAACTATAATATTAATGAAAAAAATAAATTTGATTAAATAATTTAACGGCCAAACTAAAATTAAAATTTACGTTTTCTTTTCATTCTAGATTGTTTTAGTATTTTTGCGTTTTATTATAATCAATATAGGTTCTAGGTACAATACATTGTTAATTTTATAAGTTAAAGTTTATTCTATAAATATGCGCAAGAAGCGTTTGCAATAGTATTATTACCTGTTGTATTATAGTTTATAATAGACTCTTATATTGCAATATGTAGACTTACCTACAGTTACAATCAGATTTTCGTCAATAATAAGGTCATTTTTGTCATCATCGAAAGGGTGGAAACAAGAATGTCGCAGCAAATCATAATTTTCTGGTAAAAACCATCCGCAGTATCCACATTTCTTACCCTTCAAAAGTTACATAACATTTAAACATTCTTTATTTTAAAATATTTTAAAGTATTAAATACAGTAATTCTTCAGAACAGCTTCCTCACCTCCGATTTCAATGAAATTATTCTGCTAGATTCTTTCATTTTACACAAAACGAGTCGAATAATCCAAATTTCATCGAAATCGGAGGTGAGGAAACTCTTCTGAAGAATTACTTTGTTATACTCACAATATTTTCAATGTTTGCCATGTTGGGTTAAAATGTAAACAAAAACAAATACAGTTTATATCTATGCGGAATCCGTTAAATATTAGAAAATCCGCGGAAAGAAAATGACGAAAATGACGGATGAAACAACGACCAATCACGTCAATTCCGCATTTCCGCAGATCCGCTCCATCTGAGTGCACCCTAAGGGTGCAGTCCCATGGAGCGTATCGCGCGTATCGCGGATTAGCGGATCGCCAATCACAGAATCGTTCTGTTAGATTTGCTTACAAAATTTGTAAACAGATCTAACAGAACGATTCTGTGATTGGCGATCCGCTAATCCGCGATATGCGCGATACGCTCCATGGGACTGCACCCTAAGGGTGCCGTCACATACAGCCCGCAATCCGTAATCCGTACCGAATGTCCGCAAAAGTAGTAGGGATTGCGTCCGTAACGTTACGTGTATTTTATCTCCTTATGTCCCATGGAACCGTATAATTCCGTAAAAATTATCAGTTTTTACTAGTAATGCTTTTTCTAATTTTACCTATTTGACTAAATTTGACGGTTTAAGTAAAGTTTTTGTTATAATCAAGATATATTCTGCAGTTTTCTTATGACATAAATTAAAAATAATCAATATAACTTGTTAAATAAAAAAATAATGTAAAGCATTACTAGTAAAAACTGGTAACTTTTACGGAATTACGGCTCCATGGGACATAAGGAGATAAAATACACGTAACGTTACGGACGCAATCCCCAGTAGAGTCCTAGATATCAGAGAAGCGCAACCGGCTTAAGTCAGTATCGCAAAATTACTAAGAAAAGTATTAAAAATGGCGTCGTTTGCAGACGAACTATGAAATCCACCAATCGTCTATTAGTCAGCCATTTTTAATACCAATGAATAAATGTCATGATTGGCTATGACAGTCACGCCAATCAGGACGCGGAACATCGGTTGCGCTTCTCTGATATCTAGGACTCTAGGTATCGATCATGAAACTTTTTCCCTAGGATGAAAAGTGAAAAGTGAAAAATTTCTCCATTAACTATAATGGTAAAAATTTTCACTTTTCACTTTCCATTCTAGGAAAGAAGTTTCATAATCGATACCCAGATAACAATTCGTGCGAGCTCATATTGCCCTCACGCGTGCGTATCACATTGTTACGTCCTGTATGGACGTCAGGCAAGGATGATAGCTATTGTACCGACTGAGTGTTTGTCACATCAATTTTTGAATCGTTAATATGGTTAAAAGTCGTAATCATTATCCTTGAATTAAAGAGGATTGAAAGAAATCCGTAGACCGAGCGGAAACTTCCGGATTTATACCTCTATAATTATTAGACTAATAATAATCAAGTTACTTTCTGTGATAAATAGCTTTAAATTTTAATATAAATTAGCAAATGTGAAAAATATTAAAGTAAAATAATAATAGTAAGATAATAATAAAATAAAAATGATAATAGTAGTGAAATAATAATAATAATAATTAATACGTAATAATTGTCATGAATAATATAATATATATATATTTATATTTTATCTAAATGAGTAGCATATAAACGAATTAAAGAAAAGAGAATGCACATAAAAGTCAAATAATACAAATGACATTAAAAGTAAGGCGAGGAATTATTCTTACTTAACTTATTATAGAATAAGGGAAATGAATGTTGATACACAGTAAATGAATAATATCAAGCAACACAATTTAATATTACAGTATATAAGTATAAAGTAACAAAATAAAAGAACAAGATTATAGTAGATTGAAAGAGTATATAAATGCAGAGTATATGAATAACCTGAGGTAGTAAACTATTGAGTAAAATCGGATATTAAATAAAATAGTGCGAATATTTATAAAATGCAAACATGAATAAAATCGAAAGGAAAAGTACAAATATTTATGAGAATATATAGTTCAGTACGTTTGAATGAATATTATATAAAAGGTGAAAATCATTAATATTTAAACATAAACACATATGAATATAATTGTAATATGTAATATAGTAATTGATAATAA